>NC_029772.3:101885308-101900826 GCF_000817695.3 Arachis duranensis | reverse complement strand
ATTATTCAACGTGGTAATAAATACATAATATTTAATAATAAATCTTTTTTTAAATAATATAAAATTGGAAATTTATTATTTTCATTTAGACATGATTTAAAATAGATATTATTATTCTAATTTATTCTAACGTATTATTCTACGTAATATTAGTATTTAAACTTGTAATATTTATTTACATATAATATTGTTTTTGGCTGAATATATGCTTTACTTATAAATAATATAATTTGTGCGATTCATATTGGTTATGAATTAATTAGATTGTCAATTATTAGATTGAATTTGTATCTAATATTGATTTACCTTAAATTGATATATAATAACAACTCTCTTATTATTATTATTATTATTATTATTATTATTATTATTATTATGTATTTTTTCTCAAACACATAATATTACAAGCTAATTACAATAGTAAACATGCATAAAAATAATTGAGCTGTTTCTGTTGAGGCAAGTTCTATTCCTAACATGAAGATCTGTCAAAAACCAACTAAAATTTTGAACAAGTACGTACTAATTTTTTTTATTGTTCTTGTTTCATAAATTTATTCTCATTGGTCTTCTGTTATTTTTTTATAATAAGTCTATTTATTCGCATCTTCGGTTAAAAGAATAAAATAGGAATTATGTTGCAATGTTTTTAATTTAGTTATAAAGAACTCTCTTAAAGTTTTGATAAATATCTCATTATTATCTTTATTTTAACATCCTTGTTAACTTTTTTTTATGTTACAGTGAACCCAATCTATCATTGAAGGACAAAGTAACTTTAGACTCATTAGCTAATTTTGACGAATAATTGACTCAAATAGTCCAATCTGTTGTTCACCGGTTGAAAAATAATGTCAGCTCCCCCTTTAAGGTGTTTAAGGTTTTTGGTTCCAATTCTAAGACTCTTAACCAACAAAGTAGTGCCTCAAATAATCCATTGTTGTTATGCTCTACTGAGAAGGCAAAGACGAATTTGTCCATTGCTAAAAAAAGGAGAACAGATTCACTTGCTTCAATCAATGTTCCTGGATTAGAGCTACCTATTATGAGTATTAAGTAATAAGTTGTTTATTATTATTACACCAATAATAGTTTTTTTTATATATATTTAGTGAGTGCAAGTGTGTTTTAGACCAACATCTTCGATGAATTTGGACGATACTGAACTTGCAATTGTAGCATACTTGTATTGTAATCTATTGATGGATAAGTAAGTAAATTCAATAAGAATATTATTTTTAACGGTGTTGTGGATTTGTTTAGCTATTTTTATTTATGTTAATTTATCTTTGGCAGCTCTGAGGAGGACATAGTATTTTTAGGGCTTACAACTCACAGAAATGTATTCAAGAGCTTGATGCCAAGAAAGTCAATTGATTCTCTTATGCTAGACTTAGTACCAGATATGATGAAGACAGAGTTGACTAGAAAAAGTGGTTGTTGGTTTTTACCTACAACTTTTGCGGTAAGTATATAGGAGCATATATTAAAATAATATTGGTATTTGTTATTTGTATTGCGCATATAAATCATAAAAATAAATGCCATTAAACAATGAAAGAAATACAATAAATTATAAACCTTTTTTAGACCTTCATCAACTTTTTTCATGAATTATTTTTGATAATATTTCAACAAAACTTTAATTTTGGTATCACATTCTAGTATAAATTGCTAAAATTAATAGTTAAGGACTAAGTCAGTTACACCAATTATACAATAAGATAAAATAAATAAAAACTATAACAAGCTTGAAAAAGATATGGCATACCGAAAACACAGCTGACAAATTCCAGTGTGTTTGACATCCTAATTCTTTCTCCTGCATGGTTAGCATAATAGCCACCAAATCCAACACCTATGTGGTAATTAATAAATTTATCAAGAATTAAAAGTATGCTAGAGTTAGTAACTTAATTATGCACTTACATCCCCATGCACCCATTCTTTGGAAATTAATGACTTGAAGTTGTCCCAAATTCCGCTAAATTTATTTGTTGTCGTCAATACCTCATCATTACAAACATGAAACACATTAATATTCTAGTAATTTCAAAAAACTTTAATAGATATATAATAGGATATGTAACCTTTTATTTGGTACAAACACGTAGGTTACCATTTTAATATCTAAGTCATCCAAATCCATGTATGTAGGGGGCTTAAATAAAATCGGGATGCACTGTAAAATAAAAAAATTGGTGAGATTACTAAGTTAAGTAACCTTAGATGATCAATGCGAATTCTTGTGTTATTCAAACATACAGATGGCCATTTAATTCTCTTTTTATTGTGCTCGACCTTTTTGTTGTTTAGGGTATGCATTCTAATAGAATATCCACTTGGCGTACTCTTTTTTAAGAGTGCATTTTGCTCCTCGGTTAGAGATTTGTGTGAGGTCTTTTTTGTTATTTTTTATTTTTTGAAAATTTGTCTTTAATGGAAACAGTATTTACACCAACCATATTTCAGACAAATTTGGATTCCAGACAATTCTTCACTTGGCCGCGAATACCTTCTTATTACGTACACTTGTATGCTTTGATGCTTTCTTATTTGTACTTGAGTTAGACTGATGATGTTGTGGAGACTTTAGTAGTTTAAGAATTTTATCTGTATCTCTTGAATTAGTAGATTAAAAATGATACAAGAGAGTAGGAAGCCAAAAATTTATAACAGTTGGACCTACGATAAATGATAGTGGAAATATGTTGTATAACGATGGATGTATGGGTGTCAGAGATTGGCTAGAATATACTGCAGTAGTATAAAAACCGTGGTATAAAAAATAAATATATTGGGGTATGTGAAGCATATGGTTGAAGTATGGATTATGTAAGAGTTGGTTATCAATAACATTAATATTAACCTCTTTTATGTCTTTTTTTTCTCGCTATGTTGAGGTAGTCTGTATGATTCTCGCTTACCCATGTCAAGCACACAAGCATATATGCAACACAATTTAAATTATATTGTGAATATAATTTGCTAATGACATATTGAACAGTGTCCTTATATATAGAATAAAATTTTATTTATTCCTTCATTATTATCGAAAAATTATCATTTGAAAAGATTTTATTATTTTATATTTATATCATATAATATAATTACAAAGTATGTGCATCTTTTATGATTGTAATTTAAAAAGATTTACTATTCAAAGTAGATATTATTATTATTTAAAATATAATTTTTTTTAAAGATCATATATTACCAAAAATTTGTTATTTTTATTTAAAAATTCATAGTATATATATTTATTCAAATTTATTATTCGACGTGATAATAAATACATAATATTTTTCATAATAGATATTATTATTTAAATTTATTATTCAATGTGATAATAAATACATAATATTTAATAATATATATATTTTAAATCATATATAACTGGAAACTTATTATTTATTTTAGACATAATTTAAAATAGATATTATTATTCTAACTTATTTTAATTTATTACTCTACGTAATATTAGCATTTAAACTTGTAATATTTACTTACATATAATATTATTTTTGGCTAAATGTATGATTTACTTATAAATAATATAATTTGTGTGATTTATGTTGATTATGAATTAATTAGATTGTCAACAATTAGATTGAATTTGTATTTAATATAGATTTATCTTAAATTGATATATAATAACAACTCTCTTTTTATCATTATTATGTATTTTTCTCAAACACATAACATTACAAGCTAATTATAATGGAAAAAATGCATAAAAATAATTAAGCTACTTCTATTGAGGCAAATTCTATTCTTAACATGAAGATCTGTCAAGAACCAACTGAAATTTTGAATAAGTATGTACTAATTATTTTTTTATTGTTCTTGTTTCATAAATTTATTCTCATTGGTCTTCTGTTAATTTTTTATAATAAGTCTATTTATTCGCATCTTCGATTAAAAGAATAAAATAGGAATTATGTTGTAATGTTTTTAATTTAGAGTTATAAAGAACTCTCTTAAAGTTTTGATAAATATCTCATTATCTTTATTTTAACATCCTTATTAACTTTTTTTTTATGTTACAGTGAACCCAATCCATCATTGAAGGGCAAAGTGACTTTAGACTCATTAGCTAATTCTGTTGAATAATTGACTTAAATAGTCCAATCTGTTATTCAATGGTTGGAAAATAATGTCAGCTCCCCCTCTAAGGTGTTTAAGGTCTTTGGTTCCAATTCTAAGACTCTTAATCAACAAAGTAGTGTGTCGAATAATCCATTGTTGCTATGCTCTACTGAGAAGACAAATATGGATCTGTCCATTGCTAAAAAAAGGAGAACAAACTCACTTACTTCAATCAATATTCTTGAATTAGAGCTACCTATTGTGAGTACTAAGTAATAAGTAGTTTATTATTATTATTATTATTATTATTATTATTATTATTATTATTATTATTATTATTATTTATTTAGTGGGTGCAAGTGTATTTTAGACCAACATATTCTATGAGTTTTGACCATACTGAACTTGCAATTGCAGCATATTTGTATGGTAATCTATTGATGGATAAGGAAGTAAATTCAATATGAATATTATTTTTTAATAGTGTTGTGGACTTGTTTAGCTATTTTTATTTATGTTAATTTATCTTTGACAGTTAGGAGGAGGATATAGTATTTTTAGGGTTTACAGCTCGCAGAGATGTATTTAGGAGCTTGATGCCAGGAAAGCCAATTGATTCTCTTCTATTAGACTTAGTAGCAGTTATGATGAAGAAATAGTTGACCAAAGTGGTTATTGACTTTTACCTACAACTTTTACAGTAAGTCTATAGGAGCGTATATTAAAATAATATTGGTAGTTGTTATTTGTATTACGCATATAAATCGTAAAAATAAAAACCATTAAACAAAGAAAAAGTACAATAAATCATAAACCTTTTTAGACCTTCATCAACTTTTTTCATGAATTATTTTTGATAATATTTTAACAAAATTTCAATTTTGATATCACATTCCAGTATGAATTGCTAAAATTAATAGTTAGAGACTAAGTAAGTGACCCCAATTATACAATAAGATAAAATAAATAAAAATTATAATAAGCCTGAAAAAGACATGGCATACCGAAAACACAGTTGACAAATTCCAGTGTGTTTGACATCCTAATCCTTTCTCCTACACGGTTAGCATAATAGCCACCAAATCCAACAGTAATTAATAAATTTATTCAGAATTAAAAGTATGCTAGAGTTAGTAACTTAATTATCCACTTACATCCCCATGCACTCATTTTTTGGGAATTAATGACTTGAAGTTGTCATGAGTTTCGCTAAATTTATTTGTTGTCGTCAATACCTCATCACTACAAACATGAAACACATTAATATTGTACTATTTTCAAAAAGCTTTAATAGATAGATAATAAAATATGTAACCTTCTTTTATTTGGTTCAAATATATAAGTTGTCATTTTAATATCTAAGTCATTCAAATCTATGTATACAATAAATTTAAATAAAATCGGGATGCACTACAAAATAAAAAAATTAGAATGTTGATGGGTTATAGAAAACTCTTAATATTGCAATGTTTTTAATTTAACATCATTAAAAAAATTTGATAAATATTTCATTATTATCTTTATTTTAACATCTTTGTTAACTTTTTTTTTTTTTATGTTACAATAAACTCAATCCATCATTAAAAAATAAAGTGACATTAGACTCATTAGCTAATAACTAAAACCTCACCGAATGATGTCTCCGCCCATTACACTCCCAACATGGGCCAATCCACCTTATTGTCCACACTAGCAAACACAGCATCATTGTATCCGTTCAAATATTTTAATTTACATCTCAACGGTTAAAACCTCACGGAATGTTCCTCTTCAGTCTTCACCACCAAAACGTCTTTCTATCCATTAATAATACAAATTGTTTTAGAAAAAATTTTAAATGTATCAGGTTTCAATAATTTTAACTGTTATTTTTAATTATAAAAAATATATATAATATATATTAATTAAAATTAATGATTAAAATTATTGAAATACCAATATTTTAGTACATTTAAATTTTTTTTAATATTTTAGTTCAATTTGAATAAATAGTTTAACTAATTTTTTTAAAAAAAATTTAAATAATAAATATTTATATTTAATTTTTATATTTTAATTTCTCAAATACAATCTTTTTTTATATTTAAGCAAGTTTTATATACTAGACAATGATATGAATTAAAAATGCATATTTCAAAAAACTTGAGTGGAGTTTACCGAGAATTAGGCGAACTTGCCAATTTTTATAGAGTTCGCCAGGAGCCCGACAAACTTGCTTAAATACAAAAAAAAAATCGTATTTAAAAAATTAAAATCTAAAAATCATATTTAAAAAAATAATAATTTTTTTTATTTTATTATTGAAAAAAACCCATCCGAAATACCTTTTATACTCATCACTCAAAAATCAAAACTAATCCCAACGCCTGTTGACTTTTCATTTTCCAACGACCAGCGTAGTGTAGGGAGCAGGAAGGTCGCCAACTACCGTATCCACGTAAGAAAGTACCTTCTTCGAGTCTGAGTGTGACACTATGAAGCTTTCCTCTTGCTTTCTCTCTTCCACCGAAAAACACATATGGCGTAAAAGCTAAGAAACCCCCCTTTCCCTCTCGATTCATTGACTCTCAGTTGACTTTGACTTTGACTCTTGTTGAAACTGAAACCTTCTTCTTATCACCTGGATCCTTTTGCCATTCCGCATTTCAGTATTCTAAGATGACGTGGCGGAGGCTGTTAGAGCCTGTGGCTGCACACGCCTCCCTTCTCTGCTTCACTTCTTTGCTTCTTCTAAAGCTTCACCACCGCCTCTCCTTATCGTGGTGGTTAGTCCCTTCTTTAACTTAGTTCATTCAAGTAATCTATTTGAATCATCGCTAATGTTTGATTAATTTGCTTGGTTGCGTCACGTTACTAGTAATCGATGATTCTAGAGTAATCTATCTTCCAATTGATGGTTTACATTACCCCTAATAATACGTGTATCTCTGAATTACAACTTAAACGGTAAGTTTTTAAACACTGTACTGTGTTATAGCATTACTGGTAATTACAATGCGTTAATCCTTCTGGGTGGTAATGTGGATTAATTAGTAAGTAGTAATCTTTATTTTTATTTTTTTTCCCTTGTTGTGCATGATGAGTGAGAGAAATGGAGTTGAGTTTAGTAATTATTTGCTCTGGCCGTCCTTACATGCAATGAACGAATGATTTATGATGCAATGGCTAGAGTTGCATGCAAAATAATCCCAAAGAACTGGAACTCTTTTATCATTGTGCTATTGTGATGGAAAGGGTTTCTTCTGTTGGAAAGGGTCAAAGTCGCAATAGCGAGCTACTGATAAGACACAGTAGAATCCGCTTTGATTCCCTTACTTTTCCTTATAATAATTTGAGGTAGGCTTTGTGGCAAACCTTTTTTTTTTCCCCAGCAATGACTTTATGTTTTCTTCTGTAAAAAATTGTTCATATAAGCATCAGAGTCTTCTTGGTTAAGTAAATGGACTGGGGGAAAGTGGAAATTAGATAAAGATGAGATCAGTGTCTGCTAAACTTATGGCCTGGAGTGAAAATGTGTACAATTTATTATTGTAAACTTGCAAACTTATTGGTACCTCCGAAATAATCAATGAGTGTGATATCCTTTGCTTTTATTGAAGTCGGAATTAAGCTTGCATATTGTTGTCTTATTTTAAAGCTTCCACAGAGTGACAGACATAATAGGCCTTCTCTTTTGATTTAAAACATAATTGATTAGAAAGCCTTGGTAGATAGGAATTATCAAGTTGCTTCATATCACTTCACAATGATTGTACCCTAAACATCAAAATGGAAATTGTATTTGATTTAGTATGGGATTCAAATGAAGACATTGTATGTTGTTCCTTAAATCTTTTTTAAAGCCATGTACTCCAGCTCCAAAATCTTCAACACCCTTCTTTGTTGGAGATGATGTAGATTGTAGAACATATTACTATCTTCTTCTTTTCCCCTGGTTTCCTTTTAACTCAAATGTATTTTAGCCCAAGAGATAGAAAAGAGTAGGTGTCTTGAAAAAGTGATGGTATTGATGGTTCTATCTGAAAATTTGTTTCAATGTAGAAATTTTATGGTAAGAATGATGTGTGATAAGGTGTGGCATATATTGGATTCTTCGTAGACAATTGTAGTTATGAATTTTTTTTACTTTGATCAACAGGATAATATTCTTTCCTCTTTGGATCTTTCATGCCATTGTGGCTCGAGGGAGGTTTTCATTGCCAGGGTTGTCAGCCCGACATAATCAAAATGTAAGCCATTTTCATATTCAATATAACTTGAGACTGTTTTGTACTTTTTGTGTGCTTTGGGTCATTGAGCTTCTAACACATGAGTTTGAATTACCCTTTGGCAATCACAATAAGTAAAACTCCAGAATATGGTCACTGGCTCTCCTTCGCTTTTTTTTCCCTTTATAAATTACTCCTGTCAACTATGATGTGCAAATACAATACTGAATTTCTATTTTGTGACAGTGGGCAACAGGTCATGCTGTCGTTGCAATGCCATTACTTACTGCATTTGAACTGCTCCTTTGTATATATCTTGAGAGCATATGTGGTACACCTACATTAAAAAACTCTGCCTTCTTGGAAATGAAAATTTTGTAATAAAAAACTTGAATTCCTGTTGTGACAATATTACGGGTTCTCTTAGTATACTAATGCATTTGCTCTTTTACAGTTCGTGGTGCTCAAGTAGTCAATATGAAGATTGTGTTCCTTCCATTACTAATATTTGAAATCATTATTGTCATGGAAAATTTCAGGTACTTAGTTTGGATGTTTCAATAAAATCGTGATGTGGGCTCATATTTATCAATATTAATCAGCCATACCAACTGGTGCTTGTTTTCTGTGCAGATTATGTAGGGCTCTAATGCCAGGGGATGAAGAAAACATGAATGCTGAGGTAATATGGGAAACTCCTCCTGTAAGGATCCATATCTGCTGTTAATTCATTGAAACGATATGTGTTGAATGCAGTGTTTTTTTGTTGTAATCAGTGTTCTATATGTCAACTTGTTTTTCATGGTCTCTATTGGTTTTCCTTACATATATAACTGATTAAAACAGAAAATAGAAATAGAATAATAAATGTTGATGTTTGGATTGAAGACTTCTTGAGCACCTTTGTCGATGAAAATACAATGACCGAATTTTGTATAAGGGACAATTATCGTAGACAATAACTATACTATATGGTAAAACTTCATAAAGAGGACAGGGTGGAATGTATATCTGTATGCCTGCAGGTTTTCATTGCTAGGATTATATTTCGTTAAAACCTTAATGTCTTTTGTTTCTCAAGTTCACATTTTACTATATTAATATTTTGTTGAAAGATAGAACTCAGTGGCTTTCTTTGATACATTTAATTGGCTCCAACATGTGGAAAAGGTTTCTTTGTTGTTTTACTAATATCTCATAGAAGACATTTAACTCAACTACAAATTGCTGCTTGGGTCAATTAAATTTTTAGTGATGCTTGTTATGTAATTGCCAGTACGATGTTCAGTTTCCTCTCTTTACTGATGAAAGATAATAAACTTGAGGTTATCGATGTAATTATACTGAAAATACTTGTTTGCTGTTTGCAGCACTTTTCGGTTGCAATCTCTAGGGTCTTCTTCATTACTGCTACAATTTTCACACTCTTAAAACTGAGTGGTAATTCTCTCTCCTGAAGTTAAATGGATGAGCTTTTTCATTTACTGTTTCCAAATTCTTTTACATTTATCATTGATATGATGCCAAATATTTTGATCTGATTGTGGAATATTGTTATGGCACTGCTTTGTTGATGTCCTTCCTCAATATTTTCCCTGGCAAACTAAGGCTTCTGATTTTGTTAATAGTGGGGAAATGCTTTTGAATAAATGCATACAAAAATCCGTTTTTTAGACTTTTCTTCATGAATACTGTGGTATCATATAATTAAAGGCCGATAATATGACTGCAGTTGAGCCAGTTTGGCTGTTAAAAAATGAAATAGAATTTGCTTTCCCCCCATTTTATGACATATACTTTGGATGGCACAATGTTTTTCAACATGGTTAGTTCTTCATGTTTTATCTATCTAGCAAAGTAATTCCTACAAATTATAATTCACTGTAAATGTATTTTAATTCACAGAAATATACATGACATTATACCTACTACTTTTTGGACTGGATTTTATACATATGATATATGGACCAGTACTGGAAGATTGTGGAGTCCATGTCATGTAATTTAGCCCTTTTGGAAGTCGTGATGAGTGGAGACTAGAATAAGATCTTTATTTTCATAAGTTATTCTTTTTCTAATGGTCTCTTTGTTTATCTTCACTGATATAGGTGATTTACTCGTTCTCAGCTGGTGGGATTTATTTGTTAACCTTGCGTAAGTTTACTGTGTTGTTCCTCCCTTTGTGTTTCTTAGAATGTTGGCTTAAATGTGTTAAATAAGGTTTTTAATGGATCTATCATTCTGCAGCATCGTCGAGTGCTTTGCTTTTCTTGTATGTACAAAGTGGTCCAATCTGGTCAGTGGTTTAGTGGTTTCTTCAGAGGGAAATCGACGCCTAAAGAGAATGTGTAACATGCAAGACATAATCATGGAAGTACCAGTTATAGTATTCCAGATTCTAATTTGTAGGTATTTAGAGGTAGGTAATGTTACTGAATCATGTGCTTGGACAGTCCTTGAGATATTGTATTAGGGGATCTGATCTGTTTTCCATTCCAGGGGGCACCTGCTTGTGCTGAAAAGAAACCTGCACCGAGTTTCTTTTCTTTTCTTTTCCAGCTGCAAAGTGCTGGTGTAATGTTTGCAGCATCTGCCTTAGTGGAGAAACTTATACTGCTATTAAATAGTGGAGCTGCTCCAAGAATATATTCTAGAGGTGTTTCAAGAGTTCATGATTGTTACTTGGGCCTCTTGCACCATGGTTCTAGGTAAAGATTCTTCTATAATTGTGGTTATTATTGGGGAAACCTTTAATAAAATTCTGTTGCTGTCATGGCATAACTTTATTCCAAGATCTTTTATCCATTTTATAACTAAATTTAACACGTCAGTAGTACATGTTGTGACATAACATGTTAGCTTTAAGATATGCATTTAATGTACTTCAACTACATCTGATGATTCAAGGTATCAGATTTTTAGGTTGGTTTTCAATTGCTGAAAGGAGCCAGGAAGAACAGGAAAATTTGGACTGTGAAGGATCTTCTGGGTATGTATGTATGTATGTATTATTATTATTATTATTTTGTAGTCTCAAATTTTACTACTGGGAAATATTTTTTGATGTCCCAGTTGTGACCTGCAATGTATCTTGGAGCAATTTTTTCTTTCTAATGTCAAGCCTGATTCCTGGATATTTAAAAGATACGAATGTATGTGTCCCAAAAGCCTGCAATAGGATTTTTTTTGGCATTGTTATGATTATATGCATGGTCATAGTTGGTATTTCCATGTGTTGGTTTATTCTATATGTTTGATATAACATGGCAACTTGTTTTTGCCTAGTTTAAATTTTGGTAGATATAAGACAAGCTTGACGTGAGATTCTAAGTTAATACCAATTTAAAATACAAAATGGATTGAAGAAAAGATTGCTTTCTCACATTTGCTCTCTAATATCACAAAGTATGACAATGGAATGAAACATTACCAGCACAATTTTCAAGTTGAAAAGTGTATGATGGTTGAGGTTTACTTGTCTATAATTTCAGCTGCCCTGTGAAAGTTAAAACTTTCAGATAACTACCAGTTTCAACTTTGAAAATGGAAAGATGAACTTTTTTAATTTGTGGCCCCAGAAGTCATCAACTGAGTCATTCTTGTTTGGAAACATTGAGATGAATGGAAACATTAAGGTACCAGATGGTACAATAACTATGTTGCAAATTGAAAAGACACCTTTCAGGGTCAGAATTCTCTTTAACTCTGCTTGAATTAGTTTGATGATCGCTTAAAATAGTTGAGCTATTTTCAATTTATTGAGTTATATTTACCTAACAGTTGTTTACAGTGATTTTTTGCATTGTGCTTCCCAATGTGCAGTTATAATACGTTCTCTGGCAACCCACCTGTACCTGAGATCATTAAGAAAATGCCTAAAAAGGATCTTGCTGAGGAGGTGATAACAGTTGTGTTAATATAAAAGTTATTTATGATGAAATATATTCCTGTCTTTTGCATAAAGATGGGAATATCAAATGTGTAAGAATGAAACATTCTGCATAGTGTTTATGTTATTGGCACATAATCTGCTCAGGTTTTGGTTAGTTATGTTCATCTGTCAATTATATTAGGCACCAAAAGTCTCTATAAGCCAATAAATCTCATCTTTATACTGTGCTTAAAATTTTTAATGTCAGGTTTGGAGACTGCAGACAGCTCTTGGTGAGCAGGCAGAAATTACAAAATGCCGCGAGCGGGAGTATGAAAGGCTTAAAAATGTAAACTTCCAACAATTTAGTCCTTAATTGTAATGTGCTTATGCTGTGTATTTTTCATAAGTTTCTTGTGTGCTTTAATTATAACTTACATTTCTGAATGTTGTTGCTCTTCACTGCTATGTTTAGATCAATGATTAACTTTACTTGCATCCTACCTCTTTGTCTTTGTTCATATATTGTTTTTCAGGAGAAAATATTATGCAGAATTTGTTTTCAGAGAGAGATTAGCATTGTACTACTTCCATGCAGGCATCGCAGTCTTTGCAGGTAAAATCAAATATGTGATGTTCATGAAAACACACTTTTTATGGCATTGCATTCATAGCTTGGACTTATGCTTGATTTCCATGAACTGCAGCACATGCGCGGCGAAATGCAAGAACTGCCCAATCTGCCGCGACAATATTATAATGCGATTACCCGTATATGATGCTTAGGTGCCAACTACTTGACTGTGTCCATAGAATAAGAAAGGTGACTATAGTTGACAAAAGGTTAACAGGGTAAACATTCAGCCCAGTTTTGGGATTGACATTTATTCAAAGCTAACTTCTTGATTGATTAATACTCCAAAGGGTAGGAAGAGTTGAGCATGGTGTTGATACATTGGATTTGAAATTTGATTTTGGTTTGCATTTACTTTCATATGCAGTTTGGGCTGCATGAACTAAATGTGATCACTGTAATTAGTTGGAACTTGGAACTTGGAACTATTCCCTTAGCTTCCCTTCTTCTCATTTGTCTTATAATTCCTTAAAATATTCTAAACATGCAGCTAAATAGTAACAATACAATATAATCATGAAATCTTAAAAAGTAAGAAGTTCTTTTATTTTGATAATTAGGAGGGTATTTAAGGAAAAAAAATATTAGAAGGATAAATTATTTTTCTGTCAAATAATACTAATGTATCTTAATCGCATTACTTATTTATGTTATGAACGATTCAGCTCAGCAAATGGAACCTCTCAAGACTCAAATCATACCAAATTCTAGTTAAGCATATCAGACCTTTTTTCTATTATTTAAAAAAAAATGAGTGATGAATGATGATGATATAGCTTGATTTACAACCCTTATAATTTAAATTTTCACTCCTAAGAGTGTGTGTTAATTAAACAACATTCAAGGATAAAGTAATGTATAATATATATTGGGTGTATAAATAGGAAAAATATATATTTTATAACAAGTTAACAACTATTGATCATATCCTCAGAGTATTTTTCTGATTTTTTTTTTCTTAAGTTGTGGTCCTTACCGTTATTATATTTTTATTCCTTATAGTAGGAATATAAGTTCTACGTAGGCTGTGCAACTTATGTTAGTTGTTACCTTTTCCCTCTGAATTTGTCTTACCATAAGAAATCTAGGTGATAAAAATCATGTATCCCAAATATCCATAAGATCATATATGATTATTTTTATAAGCTAAGAAATTGTTGAAAATAGAAAAGGCTAAACAAGATATTAATGAAAAGGAATAATAACAAAGTATCCAGTAAGGAAAATCTTTTGGAGGGGCGTATTTGTCTTTTTGCACAAAGATATCATGGGTTATTTGTCATTTTGTTTAGCATTTGATGGATAATATCGAATGATATTTTACTACTTAAGGGCTTTTAATCCAAACTTGAATCGTTAGTCACTTGTCAAATGCTGGATATGATTTTGTGCAAATTGGTGGGGTTTTGATTGTGACTTGCAAGTTTGTAACGAACGATGGTTTGATCCTTCATTGGATTTGGACCCCAGCATATTTTCTGTTCTTGTTCTTTGGTGCTAAATCAATAATGTTTATACACTAATTAACTACTAAAACAGTTAATTTTAATTTCCATAATATGGGAAAGGATTAAGAAATAAGGTTGTTAATTTAAAAAATAAGACTGAATTGTGAAAAGTACATGTATATTATAAGAATTTAAGCTATGCGACTTTTTTTTCTTTCTTTTTGGGTTGACAAAATTTGGTGGATTTAATATCAATTATTATAACCAGAGATAATGGGTTTCAGAGATAATTAGTTATAAATTTATAATATTTGTGATACAATAATTATCATTATTATACATATAAAATAGCACATAATTATTTTATATATTTTGAATTAAAAAATATATTATTTTGCTTTGGAGAAAAATCATTGAATAAAAAAGTGTATTGCATTATAAATTGGTGCACATAATAAATTTCAACTAGATTAAAATTGATGGGGTGCGTGGAGAGCTAAATTAATTATATTATATAGTATATATTTAAAATGTTATATTGTTTAGGAGTAGATTAGATAATATTTAAGTTAATATTAAATTTGAATGCAAATTTATAAAAGATATTGTATAATATATTTATTTGACAATTTATATATGATTCAATATTATTATTTGACAAAAATACAAAATAAAAAGTATACAGTTTTAATATAGATAATAATTGATTAAAAATTTTAAAATTTTATTTAGTGCCATATCAAAATTAATTTAAATTTTATAACAGTTGATGATAAATGATAATTTAAAATAATAATAATTAATTCAAAATTAATAATTATAAAACTAATAAAATTATACATAAATTAGACTATAACTAATAAAAGTATTCAATTGAAGTTTATTTACATGAATTTATATTATTATTTTTTATTTTATTTTTAAATAGTTATTTTTGTTTTTTTAGGTTATATTTAAATACTATAGTAGAATAATAAAACTACTAGATGAAATATAAATATGAATATTATTAATATTTTGATAATTAAAAATAATATTTAATTTTTTAATTTTATTTTATATTTTTAACAATATTATTACAACTAAGTGATAATAAAAATATAATTTGTTAAAAGAAAAAAAAGTGATACATAGACAACAAAAATACTATATAGCTAATGAATACAATTATACAAAATAATGAAAAACTAATGAGTATAATCACTGAATCACACAATCACATAGTACATACGTCTAGTAAATTAAAAAAGGGGTAAGGGGAGATGGGG
>NC_029772.3:101882422-101883501 GCF_000817695.3 Arachis duranensis | reverse complement strand
AATTTTGTTTTTTTAAAAAATAAGATAACAAATAAAAATTTAATATAATAACAATAATCTCTATAGTATAAAGTTTTAATTAAAAAAAATATGGTTAGTAATTTTCACAATGAGCCGTGGAAGATACAACAAACATAGCATGGGATGCATGCATTCTTTATTTATTTTTTTATTAATATAAACGTTGCGTAACGTTTGTGCCTGCGAATTTATGATTAGTAGGCACTTAGCAAGCTTTTGAGCCTTTCACTTTCACAATTATAAATTGAAACTAATTAAATTTAGAAAATTCTAAAAAAAATTGATTTTTTTTTCAAATTTATTATTTAAAAAAAATAAAATGACACTCCTTCGACTTTTGAATAATATCACTTATAAATTTAGATGTGATAATCACGTAATTAGTTTAATAATTTCGTTATTTATGTTTTCTTATATTTGTTTTTTGTCAATATTTTAAAAAAATTTGAATCTTTTAATAAATCTATTTGACTCAAACTAAAATAATTTGACAATTAAGATATTAACGTGGTAACGAATATATATTATGACCAAATTAATATTTTTTTTAGTACTTCTATATAGTTAAAAATATTTAATTTCCACACCTTATTTAAAAAAAAAAATCATTCTTATACACTACATTACGACGTCTAACTAAATTTCATTGTAAAATTTAAAAATTAATAATAAGGCAGAAAACTTGAATTCAAAATAAATAAATAAACAGGATTAAACTATCATTTTGATTCCAAAAAATTTAATTTTTGAGATTGAAATTTTTTTGCACAAGTTATCACAAAAAAATATTTAATAAAAAATTAATAGTTTCCTCGAATAAATAAATCAGAGCAGGGTTGTACCAATAATGAATAATGTACACTGCTACTTGTACGGAACATTGACTCTTCAAAATTCACCCATTGCATTCTTTTAATAAATTTTTCTTTTCAAAGCCAGCAAAACTTAAGCTCAAGCACAGTATGACAAAAAATGTCATTTAACTTATAATTTATTGACTTATTTTTTTTAATAAATTCTTAATATAAAAAAATTTTACATATTTATTCAATTATAAT
>NC_029772.3:101881389-101882358 GCF_000817695.3 Arachis duranensis | reverse complement strand
GCTATAATAGAAAAGATAATAATTATTAAATAATATTACATATTTATTTTTTTGAATTAAGTTTAATTAAATTAAATAATAAAAATTAAAATAATATTAATTATAACTGATTTTTATTATATTAGATCAATTTTTGTTATAATAATAATGGTATTGATGATGGTTATAGATGATGATAGTGATTGTAGATATTAAGGGAAATGAATTCTTTCTAATTTTTTTTATCATTTGACAGAATTCAGTATGATCTCTCACTTTTAATTTTATAAGTGGGACCAAAAATAAATAAGAGAAAGAGAATAATGAATGATTAGATTAAACAATACAAATTATCCAATTTTTTGTTCACCGAAAAATATCCACTCCCGTATTAAGGAGGTGGTGGTGGTGTTTGTGACAAGGATAAATTGTATTTTGATATGAATAGAAATTTAGTGTATTATGTATATTGTTATCAAACATAATAAAAAAAATTGTATATATTAATGAAAAAATTTCAAGTGTATATATTCTAGTTATTTTAACTGTTGATTTCAATTAATATGTATTATATATATTTTTTATAATTCAAATTAACAGTTAAAACAACTGAAATACCAATATTTTTGAATAAAAAAAAAACCAATATTTTTAGTACAGTTAAAACTCTTCCTACATAAATATCTATGTATTGTTATGGCTTTTTGTATATCTATTCACTCTTTTATATCTTTGACTCTTTGTTATCAAATGAAGTTTTACAGAATGCTAAAATGATATTTTTGTCTCCTTTTTTGTAATTTTTAAAAAAATTCATTGTTTAATCAATTTTAAATATTTTGTGTTAATTAACGTCAATTTTATCCATTTAAAAAAATAAATTATTTTTATAAAAATATTTTTTAGCAAAAATTTAATTTTGTTTACTAAAATATCTTTTAACAAATTATTTTTTTAGTGGCTAAATTATATTTTTATCAAAATAATTTT
>NC_029772.3:101880185-101881128 GCF_000817695.3 Arachis duranensis | reverse complement strand
AAATGTATATTTTATAAATAGAGAAAATAAGAATATTATTTTAACATCTTTTAAAAAAAATAAATTTTTTTTATAAAAATAATTATTTTTTATATTAATTACGTGAATAATCATCTAAAAAAGGATGTGATTACAGTTACACAACAATATTAAACATTTTACACGGTTCAGCGGATCGAAATTAAATTCATAATCTTTAACCAAAAAAATATGTTGGATTATGTTTTAATTGTTTTTAAATTAAACTTTTTCATTTATTATTTTCTAAAAAGATGATTAAAAGAAATAAAAAAAAGGGGTATCAGTTTGGCGTGCACTGAAGGCTAAAAAGCTTAAGACTTTGAGCGAAGAGGAAGACATAGAGAGTAAATAAATGGGTTTTGTTTTATATTCATAAAATTGGGAAAAGATGATGAAAGAAAACAAAGTGGATTGATTTGCGTTATTGAATGAATTCTTCATTCATTCATTCATATTCATATTCAGTCAGCACCACCACCCTTTTACTTCGCTTTCCTCTTTCACATGGCGCCCACTCAAACAAGACTCCACAAACCCCTTTCCTTTCTTTTCTATCTATTTCCCTAGCTAGCCTCTGATTCTCTCTGTGTGTGTGTGTGTCACCGTAAATTACTGCACTCAAAGTTAGGGCTTTTGTTCTCTTTTGGATTGAAGGAAAAAGAATCTGTCTTTCTTAGCTTTTGTGATTGTTTCGGTTGTGAGTGGGTTTGGGAATTTGGGTTTTTTTTCTGTGTGCTTGATTGAAGAACAGAAAAAGAAGATGAGTTGGCGGAGGGTGTTGAAGTCTGCGCAGGCACTTGCTGCACACACCTTTCTCTTGTGCTTCACTGTTTTGCTTGTTCTCAAGCTCGATCACCGTCTCTATTCATCTTGGTGGTTAGTCTCTTCTTCTTCTTCTTCTTCTTTTTTTTTTTTTTTGCTC
>NC_029772.3:101879480-101879978 GCF_000817695.3 Arachis duranensis | reverse complement strand
GCTGTGTTTTCTTACCGTGGCTTCTGTTGAATTTGTGGGTTTCAGTTATGATGATTGTTGTTACTGTTATTTCTTTGAGTTGATGAAGCTTTTACACGTTTTTTGTTTGTTTGTTTTGTGATTGAGAAAGTGAAGTGGGGTTGAGTGATTGTGATTGTTGTGACTGGTCCTACATGCAATGTCTTCTCTAACTCTTAAGGGAAAGTCTCAAATGAGATAGAATTTGTTAATCATTGTCCCTCTGATCAACCCAAATATGGCAAAGGTTAACTTCAGTGATTAAATTTTCCAGTGATCAATATGGCTACTGATGTAACTTATTGTTGAAAGTGTTGGTGATGCTTGTGACGGGTTTCAACAATTGGAAATGGTCACAATCACAATATCTGAGCTACTGATAATAGTAATTGTAATGTCTTCCCTCAATTTCTTGTCCACAGTTCTCAACACCCTTGTGTAGGGGATGTTAAAGAATAACATATTATGATTCTTTATGTC
>NC_029772.3:101873338-101879385 GCF_000817695.3 Arachis duranensis | reverse complement strand
CAAGTCCATCAAGTTCAGAGTGTATTCTAGCAAATAAACAGGAAACCAAGAACAGAAAATGGAAAAGTGCCATAAAAAATGATTAGTTTGATTGTGCTATCTGAGGTTTGACATTTTAGAATACAGAAGTTTTTTGCTATCTGACTTTGACTTTGATCAACAGGATAATATTTTTCCCTCTTTGGATGTTTCATGCTGTTGTGGCTCGAGGAAGGTTTTCACTACCAGCGCCATCAGCCCCGCGTAATCGAAATGTAAGCCATTTTAATTTCTAATGAAATTTGAGAGCATTTTGAGTAGTTTGGGAAACTTGGCTTCAGAACCATGGTTGTTTGTGTGTTGTTCTTTGACTATTGCCGATAATTTAAACCCCAAGATATGGTTGTTGGCTCCTCCTTTTTCTCTCTACAAAATATTATTATGAAGTGGATTTTTTTTTTATGATCAAATGCGAAACTAATTTCTGTTTTATGACAGTGGGCACCATGCCATGCCGTCGTTGCAATGCCATTGCTTATTGCATTTGAATTGCTCCTTTGTATATATCTTGAGAGCTTATACGGTACATCAAAATTCCTTACCTTTTTCTCTTCGTAATTAGGGATTTTCATGCATTCAATGCATATTTTAGTAGTCTTTGTGTGGAGTGTTTATTTAGAAATAAATTTTTAAGTTGGTATGATTTATTCATCTGGTTAGATTGAAGCTGATTAATTCCTACAATAGAATTGTGAGAATTTAAAAAACTATCCTGTAAAAGGCTTAAGTTCCCGAAGTGACATCAATGCAAGTTATCCAATTATACTAATGCATTTGTTTTTTTGCACAGTTCGTCACTTTCCAGCAGTCAATCTGAAGATTGTGTTCCTTCCCTTACTAATATTTGAAATCATCATTCTCATTGACAATTTCAGGTACTTGTCCTGGATAGTTTTCCTAAATCATATTTTTTTTGGCTGGTTATTTTCTTCCATTACTAATGTTTGTGCTGTCCTTTTTCTTTTTCTACTTCCTTGAACAATTAGATACCGGTTATTGGTGACCATTAGGTTTGTTATGAAGTGCTTTGTAAAATTGGTGACCAATCAATGTCTGTTTTCTGTGCAGAATGTGTAGGGCTCTAATGCCAGGAGATGAAGAGAACATGAGTGATGAGGCGATATGGGAAACTCTTCCTGTAAGCCTTTTCATATCAATAATAATCTTTTGAAAAGATCCGTAAAAGAAAACATGCAAAACCGGCTNTGCATTAACTAAGATGCCTTCACTACCAAGATTCTTTTTGGTCAAGAGTGTTTCCTGCATTCTTCTGTTTATCTGTCTCTCTTGTCAACGCATAGTTCTATGCTTAGCTTTACCTTACTAAAAGCAAAACTTCGCTAGGTTTTATATGTCATTAAAGAAACCGTAATGTTTTCCATTTTCATGCTCTCGTTTTTGCTATAATTTTTCATATAAAAATAAAACTGTATGGTTGTTTGGTCCCTTTAGTTGACTCTACCTGGTGGAGAAAAGGTCTCCGATGTGTGGACTTTTCATAGAAGTCATTTAACCTTATTAAGAATTGCTTTTGGTTCAGTTAATTTCTTTGTGATGGTTATGTAATTGCCAATGTGACCTTGACTTTTCATTATTCAGTGCTCAAATACTTATAATTTGAAGTTCATAGTCATTTCACGAATTTGATTAAAAATGTTTGTCTGCTTTTTGCAGCACTTTTGGGTTGCAATCTCTATGGTCTTCTTCATTGCTGCTACAGTGTTCACACTCCTAAAACTTAGTGGTATGTTGCTTCCCTAAAGTTTAATGAATGAATGTTATCTTTAGTATTATTATTGTTATTATTGTTAAACTCACATAGCAAATTTCTTTGTCATGTGATCTATCGTGTAATATTGCCATGTGAATGATGTACATTTTGTTATTCCTTTCCTCAATATCTTCCCAGGCAAAATAAGATTCTTTATATTCACAAAAAATGAAAACATTTATTTTTAATAAATAAATGCCTAATATCACTCTTCTGGACTGCAGTTCATGATTCATAATGTGTTTTAAACAAAGTAGCATTACTTTTTCCCATTTTATGACATTCTTTGAGTGGCAGTGTGTTCCAAAATGGTCATTTTTCATGCTTTCTATTGCAGAAAGAAACTTGAAGAGTAGTATGCTGTAAATGAACTCTTGCTATTGAAATATACATGGACGGATACCTACTACATTTGGATTACATTTTGTATCTATTTTATATATGGACACACATTGAATGGCCGTAGAAAATCATGATGTAACTTATTAATTCACAAATACAAATATGGTATTTATGTTGTGAAATTTAGGCCGTTGGAATTTGTGATAACGTTTAAGTGGAGACCGAATTTTTCATTTTAATCACTCCTCTTGCTTTTGCATAAGATATCTTATATTCATAAGTTAATCCTTCTTTAAGGCCCTGTTTTTCTTGTCTAATACAGGTGATGTAGGTGCTCTGGGCTGGTGGGACTTATTTATTAACTTTGCGTAGGTTTCTTTGTCTTGTGGCCTAGAATGTACTTCAATGAATAGCTTTGTATTTCTTAAAATGTTTGCTTGAGAGTATAACATAAGGTTTTCATTGATCTATTATTCTGCAGCATTGCCGAGTGTTTTGCTTTTCTTGTATGTACAAAGTGGTCTAATCCGGTGATTCATAGAAATCCAAGAGAAGCCAGTTCTTCTTCTACTACTGTTAGATATCTTGACTGGAACGGCGGTTTAGTTGTTTCTTCTGAGGAAAATCAACATCCAGAGAGAATGTGTAGCCTGCAAGACATAGGAGGCCATTTCATGAAAGTACCGATTATTATATTCCAGATTCTTCTTTGTATGTACTTGGAGGTAGGTAATATTACCGAATTGTGTGCTTGGCAATCATTGAGATACTATATTAAAAGATCTGAGCTGTTTTACATTTCAGGGAACACCTGCTTGTGCCAGAAAGATACCTCTACTGATACTTTTCTCTCCCCTTTTCACGCTGCAAGGTGCTGGTGTACTGTTAGCTGGATCTAAGTTAGTGGAGAAACTTGTTTTGCTGCTAAACAGTGGAGCTGGTGGGGGAATTTATATTAGAATTTCTTCAACAGCTCATGATTGCTTGGGGTTCTTGCACCATGGTTCTAGGTAATTTTTTTCTATAATCGTGATTGTTGGTGGTAACTTTTACTTAGAAAATCTGTTGTTTGGCTCACACCTGTTTGCATTAAATTCGTTGAAACAAACTTA
The DNA here is from genome assembly GCF_000817695.3 of Arachis duranensis. Taxonomy (NCBI): domain Eukaryota; kingdom Viridiplantae; phylum Streptophyta; class Magnoliopsida; order Fabales; family Fabaceae; genus Arachis; species Arachis duranensis. Next base: position 101,876,121 of record NC_029772.3, on the reverse strand, counting down.
ACTCACATCATTTCTGTGTATGCAATGGTGTCTTTGAACCCCTTGGACAGCTATTATCCTGAATTTGTTTCCTTATTATTTTTGACACGATGATGATTTTAGTTGTAAAATCCAATGTCTATTACAATCAAAGTTTTCAAAATGCAAATTTGTGATCTTGTTGGATTACCATAAATGTGTGTAAGATGTGGCAACTGAATCTGACAATTCATTGAAGCAGGTTACTAGGTTGGTGGTCAATTGATGAAGGTAGTCGGGAAGAACAGGCACGCTTATACCAAGAGGGAGCATCTGGGTAAGCATTCTTTATTTCATTGTCTAAATTTGCTCAGGAAATATAATTTCCGTGTTGTTTCACATGTCACATACAACATCTCGTGGAGCTCTTTTTTTGTTTAATTATTATTTTTTATTTCTACTATGAAACTTAACTTCTGCATATTTGAGAATATGAATATAACCTTATTTGAGAATATAATTATATTTATGGTGGCAGATATTACTTCTGTTATGTTTGGTTTGTACTTGCCTAATCTGTTTTGTATATCTTGGCAACTTCTTATTTGCCTATTATTTTAAATTTTGCTGCACACACCCATACCCACGCAGGTATAATGAGTACTATCTTTAATTATTCTGTTAGAATCTATTTGATTTTATGAGTACTATCTTTAGTACATCCTTGCCCTTTGTAATGATACATTTGGAATGTATTGAATATGTTCGCGTAATAATTATTTTTGGTGATCCTTGTACATTGGGCTTTCAACTGTGCAGGTATAATACGTTCTGCGGTTATCCACCTGAGATTGTTAAGAAAATGCCTAAAAAAGATCTCGCTGAGGAGGTGATGACAGTTCTTATAATACATATAGATAAAAATTTATGGTGAATATAAGCGTATGTTTTATGATTGAAATAATCTGCTCAGGTTTTTGTTTGTTATGTTCACCTGTTCAATTATCTTAGGAGCAAAATTTCTCAATAAGTCAGTGACTCGTTTTAGTTCATAGCATGCTCAAAATTGTCTAATGTCAGGTTTGGAGACTCCAGGCAGCTCTTGGTGAACAGACAGAAATTACGAAATACAGCCAGCAAGAGTATGAAAGACTTCAAAATGTAAGACTTCTAATGTTTTTTAATCCCTTGTAGAGTTATAGCTATGAATTTTCGACTCTCAAAGTAATTACTGATGTTTAATGCAGTAAATGTTATCTTTCTATTACAACATTCTTCGTATAAATCTTGGCGCTTACTAGGCTTAACACTAAATATTATTTGGTAGATCTTTGTTTTTATACATTGTTTGATGGCATGAATCAACATTTATTAATCATATGAAAGGCATGTGAAAATATGTGACCAAGTTGGTGAGTGTAATAAATAATCTATTATGCATTTCTGAATTCTGCTCATTTTTCTTTTTTTGGATCCATCTTAAGTCTTCGTTTAGCTAATCTGTGTTCATATGTTGTGTATCAGGAAAAAGTGTTGTGTAGAGTTTGTTTCGAGGGAGAGATAAGCGTTGTACTTCTCCCATGCCGGCATCACATCCTTTGCAGGTAAGAAGAATCAAGTATTTGATGTTTTTGCATTGTGTTCATGATTTGGCCTTATACTTGTTTCCTTGAAATGCAGCAATTGCTCCGAGAAATGCAAGAATTGCCCGATTTGCCGCGTCACCATTGCAGAGCGGCTACCTGTGTATGATGTTTAGGTTCCAACTTGGCAAGCCTTTATTTATTTTAATTTTTGGTGCAAGACCATAGAAGAAGAAAGAGGATGACTAGGGTTGAGAAGACTGGTTTTAACAGGGTGAATATTTTGGTGCAGTTTTGGCAGTGATATTTTAATTTCAATGCCAACTTGTTGATTTGTCTAATTAATACAGGTCCATAGAGTAGGAAGAATAGAGCTTGCATTAAATACATGGGATTTTGAGTTTGATTTTGATTTTGTTTTGCTTTTACTCCCATATATGTAATTTTATTTTAATTTGTATATATATATATATACATCAAAGTTTTTTACAGGTTCTGAATGAATGAATTTGGTTAGTGTAATGAATTAGAACTCCTCCCCAATCCTCCTTTGTTTTTCTCTATTATTTATTGATTTAGCTGGATTCTTTCTAGTGTGCTTTTGTGGAAATGATTTTAAGAATTGATGTTTGATGATTGAAAGGTATAAATTCAAAGAGAAATGTAATAATTACTTTGAAAAATGTAATTTAAGGTGTAACCTCAGTCCACAAATCTTGTTATGAAAGACAACGAGCTTATTGTAAAATTGAAACTAAATGATGAGTTTGATATATTATATATAGATGTTTATACCTTTTCTTGATTGTGCATTCCACTATGATGCAGTGAAAGCTTTTCCAAAGTTGTACTATTTTATGTCATAATTATGTTTCCTAGTTGCAATTATCTGGTAATGAAACAAGAGTAGTCTTTTTAAGTAAAGTTCACTGCATAAATCTGATGTGGTAATTTCATTTAAGTAACATTTCTGAGTAGATTACATCTTCAAAATAGCATATTAACTGTCTTTTATTAACACCTGGCCAAAAGTAAGTTCTATCTGTAACTCTTGTTACAAAGTTTTATCAAGTCACAACCAAATAATGTAAATATATATATATATTTTTTGTCCATAGTATCTCCCAACTCGACAGGACAGACCAAGGACTAACCCATTGCAGATTAAATATTATGACTTTTGCTACATTTATTATGGGGTATATTAGCTATACAAGACTTTTGAATTGCTATTATTGTACA
>NC_029772.3:101872952-101873259 GCF_000817695.3 Arachis duranensis | reverse complement strand
ATTGAAATTAATGTCCTATTTAAACATTATTTTCTTATGTTTCAACATTATGATAGGGGTAAAAAATTTAGATAACCTACCAAACATTTAGATATTATTCACAAAATTTTAGGTTCAAATTCTTACTTGCTTCAGTATATTAAAAACGAAACATTATATCTATATAAGTGAATATACATATATACTATCAAAATCAATGTTAAAATACAATTTAATTTTACATAGTTATTCAATTGATTTATGCGTTTAAATAATTTTTCAAGTAGTCAACTCGCGATAATATTCTTCGAGACCACCATAGAAATTT
>NC_029772.3:101865306-101872847 GCF_000817695.3 Arachis duranensis | reverse complement strand
GTTGTATCCAAAAAAAAAAAAAAATTAACGCCCATATTGAAGTAGACTCCGGAATTGCTTTGGACTTCTATCAAAATTATTTGAACAATTTTCGTATAGTCCTTCCTCTTGTTACACAGCTATCCAGTCATTGCTTGAAAAAGATTGTTATTCATGTGTTTAGAGAAGATAATAGTTGCATATATGCATTAACCAAACTTGCTCACACTCAATCTCCCTTTGTAGCAGTTTATAATTCTCTTTTCTCTATATATTTTGAGGACAATCTATTAAGAAAAAAATTTGTTTTAAGTTAGGAATTGAGTTCGGTTTATGTATTAAAGTGACTTTTATCTTGAATAAAAGTTAAAGAAGTTTGGGTATTTAGAAATTAAAGGTTTTGATGCTAAGACTGAACCTATACTTTTGAAGGCATGTGGAAGTAAGAGTAGTTGATTATTTGGTAATATGGAGGTATGTGTAATTAAGCGGTGATGCAGAAGTACATTTAATAATATAGGTGATGTGGAGGTGTGTGTATGTAATTAGAGATGTGGAGGCATAATAAAGAAGAAGAAAATGAGGAGCCATTGATGCACCACTGTTTCGTGGTACATCTTGTGCTTAATTGAGTGGATTTTATCCACTATTCTCACATTTATTCACAGAATCCGCATGTTTTACCATTTCCTTCCTGATTTTGTGCTATGATTGAAAACATGCTTCTTTGGCCTTAAATTTGCTATGTTTAATCCTCTCTTATTACCATTCGATGCTTTGATATGTGTGTTAAGTGTTTTCAGAGATTACAGGGCAGAAATGGCTTAGAGAATGGAAAGGAAGCATACAAAAGTGGAAGGAATACAAGAAGTTGAAGGAATTGCTAAGCTGTCAGCCCTAACCTCTTCGCACTCAATCGATTATAACTTGAGCTACAAAGGTCCAAATGAGGCGGTTTCAGTTGAGTTGGAAAGCTAACATCTGGGGTTTCGCAACGATATACAATTTGTCATAGTTAACCTGGCGTTTGGGGACGCGCACGCGCAAAGCACGCGTACGCGCGCATGAGCCACGTGCTGTACGTACCCGGCGATTTCTGGGCTGTTTTTGACCCAGTTTTTGGCCCAGAAAACACAGATTAGAGGTTGCAGAGTGGAGGAATGAAGGACATCACTTCTCATTCACACAATTTAGGTTTTAGATGTAGTTTCTAGTCCTCTCTTTAGGTTTTAGGATTCTTAGGTTTAGCTATTTTCAAATTCAGATTTCTACTCTATTTTAATTTAGTTTCTCTTCCACTCTTATTTATTCTAGCACTTTAGTTTCTCTTATCTTGGTGATTTATTTATTTATCTACTCTAGTTTATGAATTCTCATGTTAGATTTAATATTCTATTTAATGCAATTTGAGTTATTTTATATTTATGATTGCTTTCTTCAATTTGTGTTATTGATGCTTTCAATTGATTGTTTGGATTTAATATTCTCATATTAATTTTATATGTTTTTATTTTGTGCCTTCCAAGTGTTTGACAAAATGCTTGGAAGGATCTCAAATTATACTTTTATATTCTTGGCTTGGGATGGTAACTTAGGAACTCTTGAGTTACTAATGTCCAAGGAATTGATGATTGGGAGCCATTAACTCTAGTTCTCATTAATTGAATTGGTGGAGAGCTAGGACTTATAGACTTGGTTCAATATAGCTCATTTAACTTTTCTTTACTACTAGTTAGAAGATGACTTAATGGGATTGATCCTTGCCAATTCTCATGTTGTGGTTAGTGATAAGGATAGAGATCATTGACCACCAAACCTTGCCAAGAGCTTTTCTAGTCATTTGATTTTCCTTTGCAATTTACTTTTCTTGTTTCTTTATTTCAAAAATCCCAAAAGATATCTTTACATAACCAATTATAAGAACACTTTCCTGGAATTCCTTGAGAGACGACTCGATGTTTAAATACTTCGGTTATTAGTTTTATTAGGGGTTTGTACTTGTGACAACCAAATCTTTCGTATGAAAGGATTTTAGTTGGTTTGGAAACTATACTTGCAACGAGAATTTATTTGTGAATTCTAAACCGTCAAAAATACGTTCATCAAAATGGCGCCGTTGCCGGAGAATTGCAAACGTGTGCCTTATTATTGGTTATTGTAAATATTTGCTTTTTACTTGTTTGTTTGCTTTTGTTTTTAATTTTTATTAGCTACTATGAATTCTCACCCTTTTGGCTATGAGTCTGGTTACTATTGTATTGCAGGAAGAGGAGATTACAATGAGAACATGCATCAAGATTGGAACAACCAAAGATGGGAGGCGCCACAAGGATTTGATCAACCCTCTTGGCAACAAACTCCTCCAATGTGTTACAAGCAACAACCATTCTGTGATGCATATCAAGGCAATGGCTATGGTGGACCTTTCCGTGACAATCAACCTCCACCACACTATACCTATGAGCCCCCTCTTCAACATAACTTTGAACCACCATACTCACAAGCCACCCACTACCAAACACCCTTCTATGATCCTAATCCTTACCCACCATACCAACCACCTTATGAGCCATATAAACCGTATATAGAGCCACCCCAATTCCAACCCAACTACTTTCCAGAACCACCACCTCCATATTATAATACCCAAGCAGAACAAGAGTCAAGAAATTGTCTCAAGGAGACACTGCATCAATTTCAAGCAACCGTTCATCAATTGGAGCAAGTGGTAAGCCGAAAAGCACACGAAGCTTCCATAGCTAAAGAATCTCAACAGGAGAACAAGGAATTGAAGTGTGTTGTGCAACAAGTGGACAAGATGGAGAGTGTTGAATCGCCACATCCTTATTATGATGAACCACCCTCATATCATGAACCTTTCCTCCCATATAATGAACCCTCATATCCACCCCGATCTCCAATGGATAACACTCTAAGTGTTCTTATTCCAGAGCAAGGAGAGATGCAAAGGCTGACACAAGAGTTCCAAGGAACTGTGCTAAATTTCGTGGCCGCCTTGGGCGAGTTAATAAATCGATTAGCCTCCCAACGGGTAGAGACTCAAGGAACTCCCATAGCTACATGTGGAGAATCTAATAGCATGGAGGAAGCCGCGACAGTTGTAGAGGAAAAAGTGGTTGACGACCTAGGAGATGCTGAACCTCCAAGAGAATCTAGAGCTGTAGAGTATTCCCCCAAGAAGATTGAAATTAATGTTGAGGAGGATCGTGCACAACCTCCAAGATATGTACCCTATGAATAATTGGATGGAATAGATCAAGAAACAAGTTCCCTTGGTGAATATGATCAGGGAGTAAGTGAAGACCCTTCTTCGATTGAATCTGAGATTGATGCGGAAGTGGAAGCCCTTCGGCAAGGATGGAAGGGAGTTGGACATGCGTTATCCAAATCGTTGGAGACTTCTCTACCTAGGTTACCGTCTACTACGTCGTTTGAGTGGGTAAGACTTATCTCTATTCAACTTTCTATCCCACTTAAGTATGGTATTCTTGAAACGGACAGCCGACTGTTTAGTGAAGACTATTTAGTGGTTGGAGTTGCAATTCAAGACTCATCAAGGTTGCGACTGCAAGAGCTAGATGCAAAGGCTCGACTAGTGATTACTGGGTTCGATCTAAGAGACAGGTTTAGTACTTAATTGGGAATTCAGACTATCTGCCACCCGGTCGAAACGATGATGGTCCACTTACAGACGGGTGTAGAAACAAGATTTGGGATCCAGGTATACAAGAGGATCAACTTTGGGAGCTCAAAGCTTGCGACGAAGTTCATCAAGGCTTGAGGAATTTACATGATCTTAATAGAGCCTATTGGAATTGTAAGCATTGGTGGGGATTCCTGGACGAGTTCAAGCACAAGCCACTATGACAAGGAGCTCACCACATGTCCAACTTAAGGACTTTAACTAAAAGTGCTAGGTGGGAGACAACCCACCATGGTATGATCGTCCCTTTTTATTCTTAGTTTTGTTTTATTTTATTTCTATCAGTGTTAATTCTTAAGTTCTGCATCATCTGCATTCTGCAAAAAAAAAAAAAGAGAGAGAGAGCCTTCGATGTTTACGCATCTATGACGTGCACGCGTCCTTGGGGGAATTGAATTTATGCCCAAGTTACAGAGGGTCCTGCGGGAGCTGTGCAGGAAGCATGCCCAACGCACAAGCTCACCCACGCGTACGCGTACGTGTCCCTCGCATTTTCGGCGACCCACGCGGAAGCATGCATAGCGCGCACGCGTGCCCCTGGAAATCGGCGTAGTTGAGTGTTTTGGCCGAAAGTTGTGCAGGCCTCGCGCTGGATTCGCGTTAGAGGCACCGTCTCGATCACGCGTACACGTACTGGACGCCTCCGCGTCCCTCTCCTTTCGCGTAACCCACGCAGACGCACGTAGTACGCGTGCGCATCGGTTGCACCGCACCACTAAATCCCAGCGCCGCCAGTTTTCACTCTCTCCCACCCCCCAAATCCTAATTCTCTCTCAGTCCTACTTCTTTTCTCACTTTCTTCTCATCCTTATTCTCTTTCATTCTCTTTTCCATACTGCATTTGCATACCTTCCTTCATTGCATTTTGCTTTTATTCACATTTTTTTCTTCTTTTCTAATTTCCTATTTTATCACTGGTGTTACATGTTCTTATTCAACTGTTGCAATTTTTCTTGAATTATTTTGGTGCTTCGTAACTTGTTTTAAACTGTTGGGTGTTATTAATTATAAGTCAATGCTAATTTCTTATGATACTTGTCTTTCATCTGCATTGATATGCACTTATATTGTCTTTCATTACCCACACTATCTCCCCCATTTTCGCAATTTTTGCACTATTGATATGCCATTTGCTTCTACTGTTTTCTCACTTGCATGTTGTAGCTACTATGTAGTTGAGACCCTCATTATTAGGCATTAACCCATCCATATTTTATTTGTTTTCTATCTTTGTTTTTGGGTTACCTTCCTTCCTTTTTCCCTTCTTTCAGGATGGCGATCAAGAAAAAAAAAAGTAAAAGCTTTTAAATGCGGCGAACAACAAGTTCGTCTGCACAATCTATTAAAGAAAGAGCAGCGGTTGTCGCTCACAACCCCCGTCCACTTGCACATCTTTACATGCACCGAGGACGGTGCAACCTTTAAGTGTGGGGAGGTCGATACCGACTTCTGCAGGTTAGTTAGTTCCTTCTCAACACCAATGTTTGATTTCCTGTGTTAGTTCATTGTTGCATTTGCATGATTGATTGCATATCTGTTAGATTTTGTGCATATTCTACCACTGCTTGGTTGAAGCAATAATTTCTTTTTCAAGAAACCTTTTTTTATAGCATTTCACTAATTTGAATTAAAATTTTTATTGAACTTGTTTGAAGAAATATATTTTGGAACATGGTTTAGAGATCGAACATACAAAACTTGTGAGATTTTGAGCCTAATTGATTGGTTGCGTCTTATCAACCAATGTTTTAATTTTGGTGTGTGTTGCTCTCTCTAAAATTGTGATATTTGTCTTGCTTAATTCTATATTTCCATCATTTAATATATGCATGCACTTATATGATTGAGGTCTTTGTTTCACTGAGCTTACATACCCATATGGCCTTAACCCTTTCATTATCCTTTGCAAACCAAAGTTGAGCTTATTTTACCCCTTTATTCTTTACTTTAGCACATCATTAACTCTAAGCGTAAAACAATAATGTCCCTAATTTGAATTCTTGGTTAGCTTAGACTAGTGAAAATGCTCATTATTGCTTGTTGTATTTTCTCTGTGATTGTGTTGGTTGTCTTATTCTGCTTTGCTTATGTGTTCAATTGAATCTCTGGTACTATTAGTTTATGTATTGAAGTAATTAAGAATTAATGTTGTAAATGAGTTTTATTTTAAGTTTAGAAATTAAAAAAAGCAATTAATTGTCTAAAGTAATATTTAAAAGTATTTTCAAAGGTTTGATAAAAGAATAGTTTTATGGAGTAAAGTCAATTATTTGCATTTCGTTCATTACTTTTACGGTATTCATTGTCTCTAACGAGAACATGCGAGGACGACGTTCTCACCCCCTACAGATTTCTCTTTCAGCAATAGGTTCAGGAATCCTTGGTGCAGAGCCGCGATTGAATATCGGAGATTTATGTAAATATGTATCCGTATTTTCTGTAGTTAGTTTAGTCTTAAACTTTTCCCTCGCCATTTATTGTCTTTGATTTTAGAGGGGTAGGACTTGTATTTGAGAAACTTGAAATAAGTCTATGTATATAATGTTATGTATATCTTTGAGATTAAGTGGTTAGGAGTAAACTTTTCGCTTTAATAATTAAAGTTTCAGTTTGTATCCGCAAAGGCTCAATACTAAATAAAGATAGTGTATAATAAAAAGGTTTAGAGGTAAGTAACGTCTAAGCTTTTAGTATGATCATGAGGTGCTAAAAGTTAAGGTATTACATTATGGTATCAGAGCAGTTGTTCATGTTAGAGCCTTGGGAATGGACTGATTATGCTTCACTGAATACTCTAAGTGTCTGTCATGCATTAGGACATGTCGTAATGACAATAGTTTGTGTTTCAGATGCATGATTGTCTATTGATTACCGTTGTTAGTTGAATGTTGCATTTCTCATGGTATTAGGTTTGACCAACTTAATATTAATGATTCATGTATATGGAAACACTAATGAGTTATCATAGACAAAATAGAAGTAACAGGTAACGCAAATTGTGGGTTTTGGAAGCATTAGAAGTTACGTCTCGGGGTTGCTCGGTTATGTATCTTGCTCTTCCATAGTTTGTCTTGAAGTTTTATCTGAGGTTTCTTTCTTAGAAAAGTGAACTAATTATTCTCCAATCCTGTTCTTTGTTCATATGCATTTTTTTTCGATCTTAACTGCATATGTTTGCTTGAATTCTCCGAGATACCCGCTTTTTCTGAGATATCAAGCCTACCTTGTAATTTCTGCTTTGCAATCACACTTCTACTCTATTATTTCTATACCATATGAAAATCTAAGTATTTTAAATTGCATATGTATCCATATGAATTGAGATTTTTTGCTTTTTTAATAAGGTATTTCAAAAAAAAAAACAACATTAAAATAAAGTGTTGAAACTATGTAATGTTTTGTGTAATATCCTAATTTTTGGGAACAAAATTTTTTATAAGTGAGATAGGATGTAAGATTCTAAATTTTTGAAAAATTAAATAATTAGCTATTTATGAGTTATTATATTACATTGAGATTTAGTTTTTAAAAAAATTATTTTTAACAAAAAATAATAAAATGAAATTTTATGATTATTGAAGTTTAATTTAATTATAATTTATTTTATTAAATTTAAATTATTTATTAAAAAATATTTTGATAAGACAAAAATTAAATTAATTTTTATTACTATGATTATTACCATTATGATTATTATACTATTATCATTATTATTATTATTATTATTATTATTATTATTGTTATCATTATTAATTTATTATTATTACCATATTATCGTTGTTATATTATTATTTATTTCTTTCTTTTCGCCGAAACCATTAAGAAAACATGAATAAAG
>NC_029772.3:101856029-101864941 GCF_000817695.3 Arachis duranensis | reverse complement strand
ATTTATTTTTATTTAAAAAAATAATTTTTTTTTATCTAAAAACTGATTTTTTTTATAAAAAACTGATTTTTCTTTAAATTATATAAAATCAATTACAATTTATAAATTATTTTTTAGCATTTTAAAAGATTACTTTTACTTTTGATAATATTTATCTTTCAAAAATTTTAAGATTAATTATTTTTGTTATTATTTTTATTACAAATCAAATAATATAATATAAGGTTAAAATGGTATTGAAGTAAAACGGTAAAAAAAAAAGAATTATCCACCCCCAATAAAAAATTTTATAGAAAGAAGAGAGTACCTGAAAAAGAAAGAGATAGAGAAAGAACAAGAAGAAAAAAAGTATCTCTAAACAACGCAATAGAAAAAATAAGAAGGGATAATAGTGGAAAAAAAAGAAAATAAAATTTATAAAATTGTTCGTGTCTATTCTTTCAAATCTTGTGTCCATTATTGTCTTTCGTGAAAAAGTGGACACAAAAGTATAAAAAACTGTCTCGGAGACAATATATCCACTATCTATATTTCTACTTCTAAACACTTTTAAAATAAGTGTTGTCCATGTCTCCATGTCCCGCCTCCAAAAACAAACGTTACTAAAGAAACTAAGAAAGAAATGAACGTGGCTTGACATGCTATTATACTTATATATACTCAACACTTAATAATACTTTCACACCACAAACCATCATTCATTAATAACATCATTCTCTTTTAGCACTTTCATTCATTATAGCCGAACTCCTTAGAAAGAAAAAGAAATGAAAGGACGTGACTTATATGTATACATATATCTATACAACCATGATACATGTTTTATTCATTTAATAACCAATGACACCTAATAAGCCTTACTACCACAAATCCTTATTAATCACCACCATCACTAATCATACTTTATTTTTTCTTCATGCATCACCAAATCAACTTTGAAAGAAAAAGAGAGAGTAAGCCGTGAGTGAGAGGAACGAGAAATCATGGAACCTTAATCCTTCGGAACTTGATTTTTTGTGATTCGTAATTTTGATAAAAAATTTAATTTAATAAAAATGTTTGTATTTTTTTTTATACGTTAGTGTTATTTTTGTTCAGTAAAAATTAATGGTGATGTAGTTCTTTCTCTTTTTGAGTTTGGTCAATTAGAGTTTTAGAAGATACAGACGATTTCTGACGTTTTTTTCTTTAGTAGCTAGGTCAAAAAGCTTCTCCAGAGTTCTCGTTGATTCTGATTTCGTACGGAAGTAAGAGATTCGTTTCAAAATTATAAGTTTTTAATTCATGAATGCTCAAAAGCTTAATGAGTAATTATAAATAATTTATGATTGTCTGGATTGATTGAATGTCGAATTTGTGTTGGATTTGTGACTGTGAAAATAATTGAATTTGATGAATATGTGTTTGATTTCCTAAATGTTTGAGAATGCTAAAGATTCTGATTTATAGCTGGTTGTGATGAAAGTTCTCGAAACTGTGACTGTAAATAAATTATGTGTATGTTTTGGTAAAATGATGTAAGAATTGAGAATAGTGTATGGATGGAGATAAGTTAAGGAATGATGAAAGTAAGGGAGTCCGTGAGGGTGATAAAGTCTATTTTAAGGAGAGATTCTGCCAAATTTTTGTAAAATATAAGAAAATGTGATTTTATTTTGAAAATTTGATTTACAAGCTTATTTGAAAATATGACTCTATGTTAGAAAAAGATTTAGTTTACAAATTTACTCATAATTGAGAAAAAGATTTTTGTATTAAAAATTTGACTTATTGAAAGTGATCTTTGAGAATTAAAAATAGATTTATAATATTAAATTTAATTTATTTAAATTATGAGGAAGGGATTTTTGAGAATTGAAGATAGTTTGGCAGAGTCTTTGAAGGATGGCAAAATCCGAATTTTAGAGGGAATGTTGTAGAAATTTTTATAAAACTTCGAGGCTTGTTTAATGCGTTATTTAAAAGAAAAATTTGATTTAAGAATCGTATTAATTAATTTTGATTTATTAAAAAAAGTATAATATTTTGAATTCAATCTATTAAGCAAAGATTTTGTTTTAAGTTTGGCATTGAGTTCGGGTTATGTATTAAAGTGACTTTTATGTTGAATAAAAGTTAAAGAAGTTTGGGTATTTAGAAATTAAAGGTTTTGATGCTAAGACTGAAAGTATACTTTTGAAGGGATGTGGAGGTAAGAGTAGTTGATTATTTGGTGATATGGAGGTATGTGTAATTAAGTGGTGATATAGAGGTACATTTAATAATATAGGTGATGCGGAGGTGTGTGTATGTAATTAGTGATGTGGAGACATAATAAAGAAGAAGAAAATGAGAAGCCATGTATAAAAGAGATAACTGAAACAGATAATGAATCATGAAAAGTGTATGTCGAATGAGCTTTGTGCTAAAGTGCTAATGCGGAAGTGCCCACTTGACTAATAGTCTAAGATTGCTAATGCGGGAATGTCTGCCTAACTAATAGCATATTGTATGTTGAACGGGCCTTTATGCCAAATTGCTAATGCGAAAGTACCCACCTATCTGATAGCTTGAGGTTGCTAACGCAGAAATGTTCGCCTAACTGATAGCATATTTCTACCGTGATATCAATATATTCTAACTGACATGACTTCGCTCATGATGATAATTGTGCCTAACTGACACGGTAAAGAAACCATATTCGTGGTTCGCCCCGAATAACGTCGGGTTGGAAGTAGACAACCGACGCGTGAGCTCATGGCCTGCTTAGGACAGACATGCATCATATTGTTTGCGCATTTGCATTTTGGTTGTGTTTTGCTTGTTGTATTTTCTCTGTGGTTGTGCCGGTTGTCTTATTCTGCCTTGCTTGTGTGTTCAATTGAATCTCTGGTACTATTAGTTTACATATTGAAGTAATTAAGAATTAATGTTGTAAATGAGTTTTATTTTAAGTTCAAAAATTTTAAAGAAAGCAATTAATTGTCTAAAGCAAAATTTAAAAGTATTTTCAAAGGCTTAATAAAAGAATAGTTTTACCGAGTAAAGTCAATTATTCGCATTTTGTTCATTATTTTTACGACATTCATTGTCCCTACTGAGAACATATGAGGACGATGTTCTCCGCCCATCAGATTTTTCTTTCAGCAATAGGTTCAGGAATCCTTGGGGGCGTAGAGCGGCGACTGAACATCGGAGATTTATGTAAATATATATCCGTATTTTCTGTAGTTAGTTTAGTCTTAGACTTTTTCCTCGCCATTTATTGTCTTTGATTTTTAGAGGAGTATGACTTGTATTTGAGAAATTTAAAATAAGTCTATGTATATATGTTATGTGAATATGTATATCTTTGAGATTAAGTGGTTAAGAGTAGACTTTTCTTTCGTAATTAAAGTTTCAGTTCGTATCCGAAGCTCATATTAAATAAAGATAGTGTATAATAAAAAGGTTTAGAGGTAAGTAGCGCCTAAGCTTTTAGTACGATCGTGCAAAATGTTAAGGTGTTACAATTACGGCCTCTAAAAGTAAAATCATATAAACAATATAGGTGAAAAAGTATTTTATCTAGGAGCCTTTTTAAGAAAAGAGTAAAGTATCATTTTTGTCCCCAACGTTTGGGGTAAGTCTCAAAGTTGTTACTAACGTTTGAATCGTTCTATTTAAGTCCCTAACGTTTCAAAATTGACTCAATGTTGTCCTGCCATTAGAAATTTGTTAACGGAATTGACGGCAGGACAAAATTAAGACGATTTTGAAATGTTAGGGATTTAAATAGGACGAACACGTTGGGGACAAAAACGATACATATAAATAAATTTTAATTTTATTCTTCAATAATATCAATTTTTGACGGTACATGGTTATTCAATTATTTTTTAATCACATCTAAGGAAATTATATTTAATCACATTAATTTTATTCTAAATAAATTTATTTTTTTATAATTTTACTCTTAAAAATTTTTACTCATCATAAAATGTTTGTAGAATGACTAGTACATAAACTTGTGGTAAAAAATGATATATATACAATAAAGTAATGTGATTCTAGTAATTTTATAAATATTTCATGATGAGTAAAAATATTTAAAAGTAAAATTATAAAAAAATTAATTTATTTAGAATAAAAGTAATGTGATTAAGTGTAATTTATTTAAATGTGATTAAAAATAATTAAATAACTGTATACCATAAAAGATTGATATTAGTGAAAGGTAAAATTAAAATTTATTTCTATGTATCATTTTTGTCCCCAACGTTTTCGTTCTATCTAAGTCCCTAACATTTTAAAATCGTCTCAATTTTGTCTTGCCGTCAATTCCATTAACAGATTCCTAACGGTAGGACAACATTGAGTCAATTTTAAAACGTTAGGGACTTAAATAGGACGATTCAAACGTTAGGGACAACTTTGAGACTTACCCCAAACGTTGGGGACAAAAATGATATTTTACTCTTTAAGAAAAGAAAGGCGCATATCTCTCGACGTCGATAAAAGGGAACCGTATAAGATAAGAACAAAGTAGTATAGATACCTAAGAGAAGAGTTTCAAAGATACAAATAACAAATCTTCTTACTCGGCTCGCGAAGTTAAGACCGGCCAGAGCATACATACATACATACATACATACATACATACATACATACATACATACATACATACATACA
Source organism: Arachis duranensis (assembly GCF_000817695.3). Lineage (NCBI taxonomy): Eukaryota > Viridiplantae > Streptophyta > Magnoliopsida > Fabales > Fabaceae > Arachis > Arachis duranensis. The sequence goes on along the minus strand of NC_029772.3, from coordinate 101,860,291 downwards.
TACATACATACATATATAGTGGAGATATATAACTATGTACATATGCATCTAAAACAAAAATGAAACCCCAAACAAGTAGAGCCCTTTGCTTGCAGAAAGCTTCCAGTATGCCTCAACGAGGTACTTCACGTCCTACATCTGAAAACCACAATATTTTGTATCGAATAAGAACTGGAGATTCTCAACATGGTAATGGTAACATAATTGATATATAAGGTCTCGAGAAAGGCAAAGGCAATCCTAGAACTTCGGACAATAGATTCAAACTTAAAACTAAAATTGAAAACCATAAATGGGTGGGGTATCTAAAGATTTTTTATTCTATCTCAATTCTAACTAAATCCCTAAATTCATCGCCTTTCTTCCAATCTTCCAAAACATCGGTGAACAGACAAACAATATAAACAAAGCAAACACAAGTAAAATACAGATACAGCAAGTAACCAATATAGCAGATAAGCAAACTCAAGTAATGCAAAACCAAACAAGACACATAAATGCATATGATGCATGCCTTTTCTACTGGCCATGAGCTCATGTGTCGGTTATTTTGCCAGAACCCGACACATCCGGCACCTAACCCGGATGTCGTCCTCTTGAAAATCGGTGGGCGGTACACCACCAAGAACCCCATCTGGTGGGAGGTACACCACCACAAATCCCACCATTGCGAGCGGTACACCACCACGAACCTCGCAAGATCTTCAATTGGAAAAATAACACACACGTGGGCGGTAAACAACTACGATTCCTACCTTCTGTGAGCGGTAAACCACCACGATACTCACAAACATTTCGACATTGGGCAAGCAGTAAATCACCACGATCCTTGCCAGGTCAAAACTCAAAGATAAATTTCATTTTAAATCATTATAAATCATTCATTCATTCATTAACTCGTATAAACATCTCCGACATATTCGCAACTTTTTCGCACTTCCTCAATTACTCCCAATCATTTAATCATCAATCATATATTCATCCTCAATAATCTCGATCAATCATCGTCATTACAACATTCTTCATATTATATTCAACACTTTCTCAAATCATTCACATTAACTCGATCATTCATTACATAACCTACAAGTTTTCGAGTTCTAATTCAACCAACCATACCCAAAATATGCCTAAACACTTTACATTTATTCCACATCAAGAATAGCATTCAAAATTTACTTTTCCTCTCAACAATCCAACATCAAGCAACTTCATTCAACAATCAACATACACACACACATATATTCAATAACTCCTCTACAAAACCAACAATAATTTCATTCAATTGCACTAGTCTCATACCACAACATGCCAATATATATTCTTCATATCACACATCAAGCACATATTTATTCACAAACCAATTCAATAACCAAAATCTATTCAAGCTTATCCTATGGTCAACTAAATTGTTTAGTGAGTTTTATAGAGGATTTTGAGATGAACTCATAGCCACTGACGACTCGTCAATCGGAACTTCGAATCGAAAGTTATGTGAGATTGAATTTTAGAACCAAGGGTTTGCATGTTCTTTGCTCCCCTTTCCCAAAAACCAGCGTGCTTTCAATGAGGAAGGAGCAAAAGAACTGAAGCTCACTTATTAACTTGTTATTGGGTTGGGCCTTGGGTCTGTTTTGGGCTCGATTCAATTGGTTTGATCTGTTCGGTCTAATTTTGGGTCAAAACATTTAAAATTAGTGTCAAAATTCATATTTTAATTATTTCTTCCATTCTAAACTATAAAATTTAATTTTCTAATTTCTTTAAATAATAATTAATTTATTAGCCCATTATTCACTAATTTCTCAAATTTTACAGTTAGCACTAATAACAGAATACCGATATATTCTGTTTCTGTTACTCATTCATGTAGCATCAAAGTGTAAACTATGAGATTGGATTTGACTTGTAACATTACTCATAACTCAATATACGTTTTCTTAGTTTCTTTACACTTTCATTGCATTCTCTTATCATTCATATCAATTTTTCTTCATGGTATCAAAAGTTTTAGGTTGAGAATTCATGGTTGATGCTATCATCCCTCATCAATCTAATCTCATTAACAATTTCAACAACTTTGAATCCCTCTTTTGGACAAACTTTATGAAAATTCATTTCGTCCCTTAGCAACAACTTGCTCTACATGACATCCATGAAAACAAAGGGGGGGGGGATCATCTTCTTGCAAGCAAGATTGCACAATATGATTCTGATGAAGTAAAAATAGCAGATACTGAATCAACAACTTACATAAATTAAAAGGTAAAGGACGATCAATTAATAACACGGCTCTTAATCTCCATCAATATTTCTTTCAAGAACAGGATACTTGAGTGTTTTTCTCATCAAGTTTGGTCTACTATCCAAGATTATTTTGCCAAGATTTTCAAAATCAAAGTATAACAATTGAAAACTCAATTAAAAAATGTGAAGATGTGTAGTATTTCTGTTACTGAGTACTTAAGACGATTGGATCAATTGTTGATGCGCTTACATCAATTGGTCATTTTTTACCTCTAGAAAATCATATATGAGAAATCACTAATGGACTTAATGAAGATTATCACATGTCATATTTTTAGTATTGACAAAATCAAATTATATCTCTCTTATTGAAGTAGAAGTCTTATTACTAGCTCATGAAGATTTGAATGAAAGATTAAAAAAAATGGAACTAAAATCTGTTCATGCCAATTATTCTCAAGGTCCATATCAATATGGCCATGACAATAACTTTACAAATCCTAGTAAGAGAGGAAGAGAAAATCATGCTTTTAGAGGAGGCAGAACTATGAATCAGAAACTAATAAATGGAGTTCTTTAATAAATTTAAATTCAAACTTAGAAGTAACTCTCAAAGAAATGATTTTAAGTTTGAGAGAGACTAACAGAGTAGATAGATAAATTGATCAAGATTAATATAAAATTATTTTACTGTTCTATTTTTATATTTTTTTTTAAATTAGAAGTGAGATTCGAATTTAAAACCTCTAAATAAAGAGAAAAAATTATGTCATTTGAGTTATAATTTGTTAATTATATTCTATTTCTATTACTCATTCAATTGCTATATAGAACATCATATTATAAACCATAAGATCTGAGGTAAAAATCAAAATCGTTCCCGACATTTTTTTGTTATTAAAATCACCCTCAACGTTACAAAACGTTATAAAATCGTCATTTTCCACTTCAATTTTATTTTTTTACCATATTACTCTTCATTATTAATAAAAATAATATTTTAAATAAAAAAGAGCAAAACCCCACCCCACCCACTCCCCAGCATTTCTTCAATCTCTCTTCACCAACAACAATAGTCCCAAAATAAATTAACAGCAACATTCACAAAATAAATCAACAAAAAAAATCAGAGGCAGAAGAAGCATAATAATTTCAATAATCACAGCAATTTTAATAAACAATAATTCAATAATCATTAACCACAATTTCAGTTTTCATATCCAAAAAAAGCAAAACAACAGAAATTAAAAAAATAAAAAAATCACAGAAGAAGAAGCAGAAGAAGCAGAGGCAGTCACAGAAGAAGAAGCAGCGCCGGCGGGGTCTCCCTCCCGATGACAACGCGACGACGTAGTCTCCCGATGACGACGCGACGGCGGTGGTGGCGACAAACCCTAGAAACGAATAAGTAGGGCGCGACGGCGGCAAGAAGAAAAATTGAGGTTGGAGTTAGAGTTGGAATTTTGAAGAGAGGGACATGAAGAAGGGGATGAGAGTTACGGGAGTGGGGTGAGGGGGTGGGAGGTTACGGGAGTGGAGCGAGGGGGTTACGGGAGTCAGGAGTCGAGAGTGAAAAGTGGGGAGTGGGGTGAGGCGGTGGGTTTTGTTTTAATTTTTCAGTTATTTTTAATTATTTTTATTAATAATAAAGGATAATATAATAAAAAAAATTGAAGTGAAAAATGATGATTTTATAATATTTTGTAACGTTGAGAATGATTTTAATAACAAAAAAAGTTCAGAAACGATTTTAATTTTCACCCCAAACCTTAGGGACGAAAATAGTACTTAACATCACTATTATAAACCATGAGATTGAATTTGACTTGTAACATTATTTATAACTGAATATACGTTTTCTTATTTTCTTTACACTTTCAGTGTATTCTCTTATCATTCATATTAGTTTTCTTTCACTTATTATGCAACAACACAAAAATAGTTACTTGTATAATTTTTTTAACTCATCATGCATAAAAATTAAATTTATTTAAATAAACAATAAATTTATCACC
>NC_029772.3:101782856-101855990 GCF_000817695.3 Arachis duranensis | reverse complement strand
AAAACGGTAATTTTGTTATAATTTCTACCCCTTGCATTGCTCCCAAAAAGAAAATGAAAAAAAAAAAAACAGAAACTAAAAACAAATAGAAGAAAACAAAATACCCTTCATGTTTGTTTGTTTTTACTTTTTAATTAATCTCCTTTTCTGCATTTAATTGCTCATGTATGCGGTTCTCTCCAAAAACCACAGGAAGTTCATAGATTTGGGTACACATTTCAGTGTGGAACGAAATTCATGAATCCGGAGCCACAGTTGCTGGGGCCAATGCCTAAAACTCGAAACTTTGTTTGATTTCCCAGAGATTCCATTGTTTCCGATCAGTTTTGGTTTACGTTTGTACCGATCCAGATTGGTTCTTCCCAAGAACAGTATCTGTGTTCCGAAAGTTCCAATTTTCAGGTATCCCATTCGAAATGATCTTCTTTTTTGGAAATGAATTCCTTTTGTTTTTCCTCCTCATTTTGTTGCTGGGAAAATGACAGACTCTATGGAATTGTGGATCTTGCATAAGCTTTCTTTGGTTCTGAAAAACTTGTTTATCTATTAACCAAAGTAAAACAAGTAGTTGAGTAGAATGGTTTGAACTTGTGTTGCAATTTTCCCTCCCAAAGTTGCTATCTTTTCGTTTTGGGGTTTCTGCTACATCATGCTAATTTGTTGTCAATTACTTCTCCCAATTACACAACCATATCTGCAAACTAATGCATTGTTTTGGGTTTATTGTTAGGCTGCAAGTTCTCTATTGAGTGGGAGAGAAGAAATAAAATAGAGCATAGAGAATTTTAAATTTGAAGTGTAAAAGTTGGATTAAACTTGTTTGATCAATGATGGTGCTGCTGGTTTTCTAGCCCAAAATGGTTGCCAAAGGTGTTGATGACAGCATTTTGATCAATGCGAGTTGGTATTGCTAGTGTTTTCTCTCGGATATGAGTCGGTCTCCTTCTTTCAAAGTTAAAACAGAACAAAGTCCTAATCTTGATCCAGAATCTTTACAGAGATGGATTGTTGCATTTTGTGCTATAAGATTTGACCTTGAACAAGGCCAACTCGTAGAAGTGTGTTATCCGCCAGGATGTCTTACACAGGAGGAGGAGCTTGAAGTTGCTTATAATTCATTTCCCGATTCTGTTTCGCAGCAGCATAACCGATCAAGCGTCCATGACTGTATATTCTTTTTCCGATTTCCCAGGCGCCTTAAATCTCAAACCAGCAATGCTACTCATTCAGAGATAACAGAAGCTGGCAAGGAGTTTCCTTCGAATTCCATAGAAAAAAAGAATGTTAGTAGAAGATTATCGAGTACAAGCGATGATAATGTTTCGAAATACATGTATGGCTTTGTTTTTAACAGACAGAGACATGATGAGAGGCTAAAACGAGGAGGGGAGCAAAAGTCTGTGGTCATTCTGTCTCACAGTCCTTATTCTAGTGTGTTCAGGCCTTTGTTACAGATTATAGGTCCCTTATATTTTGACATGGGTAAAAAAGCACTCGAGCATATTGCTGCTTATGTGTCGACATGGCCTGCTCCTGTTCCTGGTAAACTAATGGATCTTCCAATTGGAAATGCAACACTTAAAGTGAACTTGCCACCTGCGCATAGCTTGCCCGTGGAAGGTGGAGCATCTGTTGACGATTCAGCTTATTCTATGGCACCTCTTCTTCCTAATAATCAATCTATCCCCCAGGGACTCTTCCATGATTCGGATCTTTTTGGTACCTTTCGTAGCCTGCTATTGCAGCTTTGGATATTATGGGAGTTGTTGCTAATTGGTGAACCCATTCTCATCATTGCACCCACACCTTCCCAGTGTTGTGAGGCTGTTGCCAGTCTTGTGAGTTTGGTTTCACCATTACTTTGCAGTGTTGATTTCCGACCCTATTTCACTATCCATGACCCTTTGTTTGCCCGTTTGAACTCAATTCGAGAAGGGGAGGCTTTCCCTCCGATGGTTTTAGGGGTGACAAACCTTTTCTTCCTCAAAGCTCTCCGTAACATTCCACATGTTGTCTCAGTTGGTACCCCTCCTACTAATTCGAACAGAGTTTCCCTCTCAGCTAAGTCTACTGGAAGAATTCCTGGTAGATCTGAGGGCCTTGGGCTTCAACAATTTTCTCTAAAGAAGTTTTCTCCTTCAAGTTTATTGGGTGCAGTAAAGCTTCGTAGGGATGGTCCGCTCTGTCTCATGACAGAACATAAGGAAGCCATTTGGAGTACCTACTCTGCCGCAACTAAGCCAGACACCTCTATCTTAAATAGGCTAATAGATGCTGGAGTGTCGGCAAGAGTTGAGGAGTCAATGTCAGTTGTTAACAATGAGATATTACGGCGGCATTTCTTGGAGCTCACTACCAATTTTTTGGCCCCTTTTGGTCCATATTTTAGGACTACTGCTCCATCTGAAGGATCTTCTCCATATGTAGATCCTCCTCCTCTGCCTCCATTTAATGCTGATGAATTTGTTGCAAATTTATCAGCCAGAGGTCCAGGGAAGTTCTTACTAAAGCGAATGAGATCTAACTGGCTTGACTTCTACACGTAAGGAATTTTCTTTACGCTATTTTTTCGTGCTACCATTTGCTACCAACCTTTATATACGATAGTGTTTACAGTGTGACCTTTTCTTCACGAGTTTGCTTGCATGTTCTTATCAGGCGATTCCTGAATGGACCAAACTTTATGCCTTGGTTTAAAAGGAGGCGTGCTGTAGCTGAACAAGAACAAAATAGGCTGTGGAGGCATGCAAGAATGAAAGCTGACATACAACAGCTTATATCTAAAATGTCTGAGTTGGAAATTGTGGATTTCTTCGGTGTAATAGAGAGATTTCTACTTAGAGAAGTACAGGTAACCGACCCTCCTAATATCCTTTCAGTTATGCAGTTAATTTGCTTCACTGTGCCTTTCTCTTGGCCTTTTCTCAACATTGAATGAACAATGCTGCTTTTACATATAATAAATTATTTAGGATGAGTGGACACATTAAACAAGATAGGATTACAAATGATTGTACAGAATGTTAAAAAAAAAAAGGTTGAAGCACTTATTGTGGAAAAAATTGTAGAATCTTGTCATGAGTGGTTTGATCATATGAAGAAAAGACTTGTGGAAGCCTCTGTAAGAATAGAACTTAGGTAACTGAGTCAACCAAGTGGGAGTTGTGACAAGCGCTAAATACCGGTTTAGAAAATTCACAAGTTTAAAGCTCAAGATTCGTCGTAGCTCTAAACTGGAATTCAACGCTCTTCAAAGTTTAGTTAAAATGTCACAAATTCAAATCAAATACTGGGAGTTTAATCCCGGGTCGTTCTCCCTAGGACTTGCAATAGGATGTACATCATTGGTTATGGAAATCGGGGTTTGAACCCAATTACGGGAATGTAAATCAACTAGAAACTAAAAAAACATGTAACAATTAAATTGCAAGAAAATGAAATTAATAAGTAAACGATGAAATAGGCAAACATGGAATAAAGGGAAACAATTAAAGCGATAACTACACTATAAAGCAACTAAAGTGAGATAGAAATGATTAAGGCAATGAACTAATAAAGAGGTGCAATTCAAGTTCTTAAAGGATCTTGGCTAGGGTTGACAGTCAAGAATTTCTATCCTTGTCATTAACCACAAACATGACAATTGTTAAGAGTTAATTCCACTCTGTCAATCTCTAAACATTGAGGAAAGTCAAGTAAGCATAATTGATCTTAATTCACAAATCCTAACCAACTTACTAATTGAGTTTAGTAAAAGGTTAGCGTTAGTGAAAACAAAATCAACTAACAACTCTAAATCACTAATCAATATTGAACATCAATGACTCAAGGTCACCTAATTTCTCAACTCTAAGCCAAGAAAAGGTAAATCTACTTCATAATCAAAGTAAACATTTCATCAAACACTTGGTGTACATAAAAGTAAAACATGATAAATTGGAAAAAATAGCAAAAACTAAGACAATCCACTATGAGAATTCAACAGTAATAAATAAACATGAATAAATTATAAAACATCCAATTCATTAATATAAACCAAGAATTCACCAAGTTCATAGAATAGTAAAATGGAAGAAGGCAAACTAACACCAAATTATAAGAGAATTATAATGCAAGAACAAGAGAACAAGTGTCAAAACTACAATTAACACGAGCAAAATTCAAAACTAGTAGCAAAATTAAATTAAACCCTAGAAAACCTAGAGAGAAGTTGGAGTTTCTCTCACTAAAACTATGAACAAAACTAAGAAAAATGTAAAATGGTGAGTGTATGAGAGTTCCCCCTTCCCCCCTCCCCCCTTCCTCTTGGCATCAAAATACATCAACATATAGCAATTGGGGGGCCTTTTGGAAAGCCAAAAAACGAGGATGCACGTGTTTCATTAAACCAGGCACGTGGGGGTTTTTCGCGCATGCGGAAAATGCTCGCGCACGTGAGAATCTCGCATACGCGAGATATGGTGGTTTCCGCGGGAAACTCGCCCAAGCGAGAAACGGCTGCCCACGCGAGAAAGTCGCCCATGCGAGGTATGCTTGCCCACGCGAGCATTCAGCAATCTCCACTCCGAATCGCTTCCCAAATTCGCTTCTTTGCTCCATTCTTTTTGATCCTTTGAAGCCATTGAAGTACCTTAACCCTGAAACACTTAAATGAAATTGATCACGGCATCAAATGGCATAAAAAGGAACCATGAAATTAACGATTAGGAGCACAAAAAAAGCATGCTTCTCACACACAAGTTCGTTGGAAGCAAGATTCGAAAAACTCAATTAATTTAACTAAAATTGTGCAAGTTTGTTGATAAACTCCATACTTTTTAACACAATTTATAACGATAAAATGGAGTTTATCAAGTTACTTTGTGTGTTTATTTAAGTTATTTATTAACAACCATAACAATAGAGTCTTATCCCACTTCGTGAGGCCGACTACATGGTTTTTGTTTATCAGCTGTTATTTATAATAGTAATAAAAAAAAAGTTGTTTAAGATAGGGCTCAATGGCATCCTTTAATTTAGATAACTGACTTAACCATGTGGGAAAGGTTTTATTTTGATTGTTGTGTTCTTTGACGACTAAATACATATTGCTACATTTCACAAGTTTAGCGTTGAAGAAACTTTTTCCGGTTGGTGGGGTACACCATTAGTTAAGCTCAAGAATAGCTACAACATTTCATTGGCCCTTTGCAGCGGACTATGCTTTTAGCAACACATTGTTATTCATTACATAATTTGCTGCAGAATATGATATGACAATACTCAATCTTTTTTGGCTGTGAATGAAACATAAACATTGCTTTTATACCTCTGTTGAATGCAATTACCAGCTGCAGCAATCTGGAAATGGAGGTCTTGATTCCAGGGCAACTTGTCAGAAACTAATGGGAGACCTTCAGGCAGTTTTCAATGCACTTTCAAAGGACATGCAACAAATCATGCTTTCGAATCCACAAAGGGCATCCCTATTGCATGGTAGTCCAGAATTGAAGAAACTTCCAGGGCATCCACTCGTACAGGTCGTCTCTTCTACATCACCCAAACAATAAGAAGAGCATGAAACATGCGATCTTGGATATTATGAAGGAGAGATTTCTGGTAAATTCACAGCCTACGTCTCTCTGATTGAGAGTTTCGCTGTCTTTCGACAAGTCATGGGGTATCACACATTTTCGCGACTATCCCATTTTCCTTTGTAGATCATGAATTCATGTTAGTAGAACATATACGCGAATTTTTCCATCTCTGGAAGAGAACTGTGCAATAACCACAGTTTGATTGATCCCTCCACATCAAGCAGCGGGCGCCGGACAATATGTCGTCCCCTTGAGAAACATACGTGGAAATTCGATTCTGTTATAAACCTGTGAGGTTTTGTTGATTGTCTCTATTGGCAAAAACTGTCGCTTCACATCGTTTCTATTATGATGGATCAAGATGTAAATTATTCACCTTGTGTAAGCTTTTGCTAAAATTTTCTGCAATTCAAAAATTCTGAGTTTTATGCAATGAATTGTCTCTCAAGGCTAAAATTCTTTACTTGGATGTTCTGGTTATGGTTGTAAATTCTGAAACTTCTCTATGTGCCTTTGTAACTTGGCCAGTAGAGGGTATCCTGATAAATGTCAACTCTGTCTCTTCATATAAACTATTTTGGTAGTTTCATTAGGATTTGTGAGTTGAATTGCACCATCCATGTTTTAATTACTTAATATTTTTTGCACATTCTAAAAAAAATATGTCCAAACATCTAGACATGAATAAGTAAAAGTGGATTATTAAAGTGAACTAGTATATGTATCCGTCTTGCGCCGAGAAATATACACACAAATATATAAAATAATTTTTTGAAACTTTTAAATAAAAATACATAACAATTATTGTTATATAAATTTGACAAAGTTAATTAAATCTAAATTTAACTGTTTTTAATGTCGAAAACAATGAATAATTATTTTATTTATTTTTAAAATAGAACAATTATTTATCGATAATAATACATAATTTGTGATTAAATTAAAATATTTATATTAGGATCCTATGTTTTTGAACATTTCATTTTAAACAATATTGGTTCTTGAATTTGTAGATATTTTTTAATGATTCATGAATAAACCTTTTAAACTCTCATACTTTTATATTAAAACCGATTTGAGCAAGTACAATTTAATATGAGATAAAATTTGTCTTTGAACCTTCTTTATTATTATAGTAAAAGATACTAATATTGAGAATTGTCTTTATTAAAATCTATTTAGGATTGTTTTATTTGTTGGTACTATATTCATTTTTTGAATTAAAGTAATACGACCAACGTTGTTACCTAGTGAAACTTATCAATTTATTTTGTCTCTTCTTGAGTTAAAGTAGTTATATTTATACTTAGAGATAATGCCTTTTTTTTGTTAGTTTGAACACCTAATAAAACTATTAAAGATAGGATGAATACATAATTAAATACAAGTTCTTATCTTAATTCTCGTGGAATGATAGGAAGGATCTGTCTAAAGATATGAAGTACAGACACTTCTTCAAGTTGCAGTGTCCACGTATAAGATACATTTTGGACACAACACGATACTTATTTGACACTTGTCCGACATCCGTGTCTTGTGAGTCCAACCGTATTTTAATAAAAAATATACAAAATGCTTCTGCGGACACGCTTAAACACATTTAAATACTATTATCATATTATGTGTCAACCGTGTCCAACTTTATTAGTAACATATATTCTTAAAATGAGTTTACAAATAGTATATATTATAATTAAATCTTTTTATAATTAAAAATATTAAAAACAATTAAAATATATAATTTATATTTTAATATGAATACCATATTGAAATATTATTATCATTTATCTAAAAATATATCTTACATGTTTTATATAAGTTTAATTTTGATGCATTGACACTATACAATATATTTTACACAGTTGTCTAATCATATTTGTTTTTTTAGTTAAATATTCACGCGGTCAATATAAAAATTAGTTATTTTTTGCTGAAATGACATTTTGTGGTTGGATGCACGTGTAATACTGGTTGACTATTCACGCATGTCTAGTATTTGTGCTAGTGTATGTGTTCCATAGGTCTAAAGCCTTTGCCAAGTACAACCACCTTTTCTTCCAAAATAAAAATATTTGTTATATAACATAAAAACATCATGATACCACTAAAATATTTTATCATGTGCTTCATAACAATACCTACTAATCATATGAGCATCTTCTTAAATTATACGTTTGGTTCTTACTAACAACATTACTTGAAGGGAATTGGGTTAGATCTTGAGACTTGAATAATGGAATCATCAATTATATTTAATGGTATTTTGAGTCTTAATGTACCTCATTCTTCTATTATGAAGGAGTAAAAATGTAATATCATTTGAAATGTCAAATTCCGCCACCATAAACAAAGCCAAAATCTATACTACATGATACACAACTGTAATAACTTTATCAAATGTATATTTTTTCTGCTTAGATGTATTGCAATGACTAACGTGTTTGAGACTATTTGTTTTAACTCATCACTCTCAAAATTTAGTTTTTTCATAACAATTCTTTTAACTAACAAAGAACTATCAACTTCAATTGTTAAGCGTATAAGAGATAAAGATAGTCTTTCGTTGTTTTACCATAGGATTGTAAGCTTTCATCTATATCAAATAAATATAATAATAACTTAATCTCATCATATGACATAGTTAACTCTGCATATAATATAAAATAGTGTTAAAATTCAATCAACTTAAAATGATCAATAGTTAGAAAATTTTTATTATTTGTAGTTAATGAAACTCATCTTTTATGTTTAATATTATTTTTCACAGATATAAAATATTATTTGAGAACTCATGCCAATAGCTATCCTAGATGTATTTTGGTTTTGAAATATTATTAGAAGTTAGTAGAATGATAACCTATTGACATATGATCTAGAGGTTTTATGAACTTCGTTTCATGAATGGCATCTATATATGAATTTTCTATCATCTTGTAACAATCTAAGAGTAAAACATGTATCCTTGTAAATATAATATGGATCATCACTCTTGTTGTCTTTATGACTCCAATTATCATACATTTTCTTTGACTATTTAAGAGAAGTAGTTGTTGGTGATTATCTTTATCATTTCTTAAAGAAACATTGGTTAAAATTTCACTTATAAAGTATTGTGAACAATTATATATGCATAGGAAATTATTCTTTTGATAAAGTGAACAACAATGATAGAATTTTGTAATTTGTATAACACAAAATTATAATAGCTAAAAATTATTTAAATATTTTTTTCGTATCTAACATATTAAATAAAATAGATGCAGGGTACATGTTAAGATTTCAAATTTAAATAATTGAATATATGGAAACAACTTTGAATAGAAGGTCATCGTTACTTGCAAGCACATGGGTCAACCTTAACTTTTAATTGTAAAATATTTTTTTCCAAATAAATTTGACATAAGTTAAATTTTATGTATGAGAATATGACCTGTCATTTGGCCCAAAAATATATATTTGTAATATTTTGTCTTTTCAACAATACCATACACATAAGAAGATTCTTTGTAATGTAAATCATAGATTGGTCATTTTCCAAACGAAATGAAGGTCTAGTTAGAGATGGTTCTTTCTTTTAGATGCTATAGCCAAATAATTGTTATATTGCATCACATGCTCAAAATGCATCTACAATTAAAATAATTCCTAATTTTATCAACATGAATTTTTCTAAATGAATCACCAATATTATATATAGTGGTTGTTAAACAATTGTTGCCCTTATGTGTAGATTGACATTTTAGTTTTAAACAGCTCATTTAAGTTTGAAGTTATGTATTTAACTCTCAGAAGGGATCTTCTTGTAGCTCGGCTATGGATGGTCGTACATTAGTTTGATGACATTAGTCATCTCTTGAGTACATGCGTTATTGTTTGGCACAAACATATCAACAATTTACAAACAAACCAATGTGGTAATATAAATTTAAACTTTAGAAGAAAATAACCATAATATATAGAGATTTGTTTTTAGAAATTTCAGCAGAGTTTTATCTATAACTGGAATGCGCCATAAACTCTATCCATCAACAATTAACTTAAACAGCACCAGTTGTCAACAATCAATGAACAATAGTCAATAATCAAGAAGCAATATCCATAAATCCACTAAATCTACTAAACTAGAATCAATAATCAAGAACCAATAATCAGGATATATCAAACACTTTCAGCAGTTCAAAGCTACAATCCTAAATCCACTAAAACTAAAATCAATAATCAAGAATCACTAATCATGATATATCAAATAATTTTAGCAGTTCAAACCTACAACCCTAAATCTATTAACACCATAATCAATAATCAAGAATCATTAATCAAGAATTATCAAACACTTTCAGCATATAAAAGACTTAAAGTAGTACTTATGACGTTCTCCAATCAGGCCAAATCGTCATCTGTACGATGGGAGGTGGTGGAGGGGCATCAGCTGGCTGGCTTCCGTGGAAGGATTTTGGCATCACGGCGTCCGTTGCTGGAGGCGACGTCGCCGAGACAGTAGCTTGCACTATAAGAAAAATGCTAAGTACTGATGAGCGGATATTTTATACACTTTTTGGCACTATTTTCTCAGTATTTTTAGTATGTTTTGTTAAGTTTTATTATGTTTTAGTGCAAAAATCACTTTTTAGATGCTACTTTGAGTTTTTGTGGTTTTTATATGATTTTAGGTGATTTTTGGATTAATCTGGCAAGTTTTGGAAAAGTTTGATTCAGAGGCAAAGAAAGGACTGCAGATACTGTCAACTCCTGACCTCCGTGCATTAAAAGAAGCATTTCTGGAGCTAAAGAGGTCCAATTGACGCACTCTCAACGGTGTTAGAAAGCTAACTTTCAGGGATTTCCATCAATATATAGTAATTTATACTTTACTTTGAAATGATGACCTAAAATGGGCATTGAACGCCCAAATCATCCCCTGCCCGGCGTTCAACTCCCCAAAAGGAGCAAGCTCGACGTTGAACGCCCAAAATGAACCAAATCCGGTGTTCAACACCCTGGACACCAATGCAGCTTGAGTTGATGCCATCCTATAATGAAGTAAAAGAAGCTTTTTAGTCATGTGGCTCTACTAAAGCACCCAGTCTTAACGGGTTAACATGTTTTTTGTGAAAAAATATTGGGAGATCATTGGGATGGAGTTCACGGAATCATTTTTTGACTTCTTCAAACTGGGATTTCTACACATGAACTTAAACATGACATGGGTAACCTTAGCCTCAAAGATATATGTGCCAGAAGAAATGAAGGACTTTAGACCAATAAGTATGATGGGAAGCGTATATAAGGTAATATCAAAGGTTTTGGTCCTAAGGATAAATAAAGTGATGAGCTCCTTGGTAGGAGAAGTGCAATCTGCTTTCATACAAGATAGGCAGATTCTCGATGGTGCATTAATCGCATCAGAAATAGTTGCTTAGTTGAAAAAAGGCAAGAGAGGAGTAATAATTAAGCTTGACTTCAAGAAAGCATATGACACTGTGAGATGGTCATTCATGGATCAGGTTCTAAAACTTATGGGTTTTGGTGATATTTGGAGGAAATGGATAGTCGATTGCTCAATACAGTGGCCATGTCGATCATTGTAAATGGATAACCAATAGAGCCTTTTGCTATGGAGAGGGGATTGCATCTTGGCGCTCCAATTTTGTCGTTCCTATTTATTTTGGTGGATGAGGTTTTGAATAAGATGTTTACAAGAGCAAGGGATATAAAAATCATCTCTAGCCTAGAAGTTGGTAGAGACAAAGTGCTTTTATCGCATTTACAATTTCTAGCGATACAATATTGTTTTGCCCACCGAATAGGAAGGTTTTATGAAATTTTAATGGGATACTAGCCTGTTTTGGGATGATGTTGGGACTAGTGATTAACTATTAGAAGTCCACCCTCATTCCTATCAATGTGCCTGAGAAAGTTGCATATGATTTGGCAGAGGTCATGAACTGTCTGCTTGGGAGACTACCAATCACATATTTAGGTATTCCTTTGGGAGCTAATCCCAAGCGTATTGAAACTAGGAAGCCGATCATTAAAAAGATAGAGAAGAAACTGTCAAAAGGAAAGTCAGGGTTACTTTCAAGAGTGGATAGGTTGACAATTATCAAATTGGTAATAAATAATTTACCGTTCTACTATTTGAGCTTATTCAAACAACCTAAGGTAGTGGCTAAGAAGATTATTTCTCTACAATAAAATTTTTTTGGGGTACAAAAGAAGGGCGAACAAATTTACTAATCGTAGTATGGAGCACTATACAGAAGCCAAAGGAGCATGGATGGCTTTCTTTATTTTTTTCCCTCGAGCTCTCGATTATTAGTAGACTATTAATTGATTATAATTGAATTTTTGTGATATAAGTTGGAGTATGTTTGATTATTATACTAAATGAGTTTTATTATGCTCAATTTTTAAAAATGATATTATAGCATAGTTGATATCTACATCATGTTTGATTATAACTGGATTTTTGTGATATCATTTAGAGTCTGTTTGATTATTCTTAGCTTTTAAAATATGATATTACAGCATGCTTGATTATATCATACTTGATATTTGATTGTTGAGTTTTAACTTTTTTACTTTTTGAATTTGATTGGATTTTGGTTGTTTAATTAACTAGTTTTGAAAAATGCGAAAGAAGACTGCACCAAAACGAGTGAAAAGAGAACAAAAAATGATTGTTGAACTAAAATTTTGGAGCTGGAAAAGGGTTATCAATTCCATGAAAAAATGAAAGGGAGAAAACAAAAGAAAAAACAGCATAAGGAAGCCCCAAAGATTGTCAATAAAAAGGAAAGAAAGAAAAAAGAAAAGAAAGGGTTGGATACCCCGAAGGAGACAAAAGCACAAACTAGGAGCCTCCCAAGTTAGTCTGTATGAAAATACTGGGATTGAAACTTTAGAAAAAATAATTTGAGATGAAATAAGGAAAGTTTGAGAAAAATTTGGAACATATCAAGGGGGAAAGAATTGATTGTAAAAATTTTCTACTGAATTTTTACTATTGAATTTGACTATCATATTAGCAATTTTTTTACTACTGAATTTGATTATTATGTTTATTGAGTTTGATTATACCCATGTTTAGTGCTATATTTGACTACTGAGTTTGATTATACATGTTTACTGAGTTTGATTATACTCAGGTTCAGTGCTATATTTTGCTATTGAATTTGATTATACGTGTTTACTTAGCTTGATTATACTCAGGTTTAGTGCTATATTCAAAGTTTGATTATACATATTTACTGAGTTTCATTATACTTAGGTTTAGTGCTATATTTGACTTTTGAGTTTGATTATATGTGTTTATTGAGTTTGATTATACTCATGTTCAGTGCTATATTTGACTACTGAATTTGATTATACATATTTGCTAAGTTTGATTATACATGACTACTGAGTTTGGTTATCTTTTTCATGGTACAATCTAAAACTTAATGAAATGTAAATCTTGATGCAGAAGGAAGTTAAGTTAAAAGTTTAAAATGGTTCCCTGTACATATATATAAATTAAATGAAGCCATCTTTAATTAATTGAAGCATCAACATCAATCCTATTTATTAGTTACATTAGTTATTAGTACTTGTAACTCTTTTTGGATATAAAACAATAAAAACATTAGTCCTGTTACAGAATTTGGGTATATGACATCAAATCCATATGTAGATATCAAATTTCTGAGAATCACTATAAACTTTAAATGCTGTCTTAACCAAAATGATTTATACATTCCAAATGAATGAGCCCCAAATCAACCACGAGAAGAATGGAAACTGCATACATCAATAACATTTGAAACAAGGCAACTTTAATGTGAAAAAAGTATTATATTTCTAAACCAATAATAACTCTGAATCTCAGATAACTCAGAATGTTGAGTGTAAATTCACTAATCACATGTAAAATCAAAATTTAAACTATTATAAAGGAAAAAAATGCAAGAGTTCTATTGCAACATGTAAAATCAAAATTAAAACTATTACAAAGATATTCACAAAGGTTAACACATATTCCAGCTTCTTATCCCTTTTCACAATAATCTTAGCTTTACAATTTTGTTTGGAAGTTGGATTTGTCTTCTTTAGTGGATCAATTTTTTATCTTTGATAACCGTCTCTAGAATATACCAAGATTTGGTATGTAATCTGTCTATTTTGATTCCACTTAATAGTTCTTATATTCCATGAAAAACCAACCCTCTTTACATAATTGGTATAAAATGCTTCATAATCTTTTAAAGAGGAAAATGCAATTCCTATGCTTGGAACAACCTAAAACATAGATAATAAAAAATTTAAAATCAAATCAGGAATTAAAAATGGATAATAAAAAAATAAAATCAAATTAGAGCCATATACATATGTAAAATTTCCTCAATGACTTATGTAAAACTCGCAAAATTAACGAATAATTAGTCAATAAATTAATTTTTAATCCAAAAAATTAGAAAATTGAATTTTATAGTTTACTGAGGTAGAGCTAATTAAAATAGAAATTTTGACACTAATTTTAAATAATTTGGCCCGAAATTAGGCTGAATGGGCCAAACCAGGCCTGTATTGGGCCCAAGGCCCAACCTAACTCAAATAAAACCTAGAGAGCTTCAGCTCTCTTCCCCCTCTCTTGATGAAGCACACTGGAAAATACCTCTATTGGAAAGGAAGAACACCTTCCAAAATTACAAACCCTCACTTATCAATCAAATCCACATAACTTTTGATCCGGAGCTCCGATCGTCGCACCGTTTGTGGCCACGTGACCAGTGGGTCAAGCTCTATAAAACATTAAAACCCATAGGACAATTTGGTTTGTATATCACTAACTCTTTTAAACCATTAATGATTATGAACCATAGTTGATTTTGTGGAATTTATGTGGAACTAGAGTGAGATATATGTGTTGGAGGCAAATTGGGTGATATCAGTGACTAGGAAGTGGACCGTGGAGGTTAGATCTTCGTTTGGTGAGGATTCGAGACTTTGGACATTTGAGGAGCAGAGGTATTTTGTGGTGCTTTGGCATTAGGGAGAAATCAGCCAAGGTATGGTTTCGGTTTCTCGTATTTAATATGTAATGTCTTATGAAAACTTAGGCTAGATGACTATAGGATAGGTTGAAATGTATGAATATGTTTAATACTTAGCACCTTTGATGATGATTGTAATATGAATTGAGTATTTGTTGGATGATTGTTGTTTATAAAGATAATAGGATGTTAAGTAATGAGTTAATGATGATTGACATAATGATATGAATATATATATTGAGTAGAGGGATGATAATCTTGTTGGTATATTTAAGAAATTGATGCATGAGATTGTTAAAATTGAGGAAGGATAGGATGTGGAGGTTGTTGAGGTATCGAAAAAGTATACTGTGTGATGATTTTGTGTGTGGTAGGTTGAGTTTGAGTTGGTATATGTAGATTGTTGTTATATGATTATTGATGAATATTGATTTGAAGTATGATGAAGTGAGAATCTTAAATGAGTTGAGGAATTGAGAATTGAATAGTTTAAATAGTTGAAATGATTAAAGGTTGATAATCATTTGGAATTGGTTTTGAGTGTTTTGGAAGTGTCTTGGTTGATAGTGGTTTGATTTAAAAATGAAAATTTGGTAAAAATAGAGGTAGGTGTTTATGAGGAAAAATCTGGTTTTTAGCTGAACTTCGACAGGCCATAACCTGGCTTCTAGACTCCCAAATTGTTTCAAACTTATTTCATATGAATATTGGGTTTGTGAAGTTTACGCCGTTTGAAGAATGGATGAAAAATGTTTTAAAACAAAAAAGTTATGCGCGTTGGAAGTTTAGAGTGCAAAGTTGAAAATTCTACAGCATTCAGCATTTTTGCTGTTCTGCATAACTTGCGTACGCGATTACTGCACACGATGCGACCAACCTATTTAGGTTGGGTACCTCGAGTACGCGAGCAGGGTGCTTGTGTATACGAGCATAGAAAATTGTACGCCCACGCGTACGCATGACCTTTTAAAAATGCACTCCCACGCGTACGCGTGACCCCTATTTTCAGCAAAGTGAATTTTATGTTGTAAAACCTAATTTTGAACTTCTAAAACCTCTATTTTTACTCCCCAGTGCCCTAAGTCTTAAATTAATCATAGGAAGGAAGTTGAATATTGAGAGGATAATAACTTGTGAGTGAAGAAAGATTGTAAAGGGGTGATGTAAGTTGAAAAGTTTAACGGGAAGGCTGGTTCGTAAATAAATGTGATTGCGGGCCCGGGTAGTAGGCAGTGGCGACGTCCACTTGCTTCGGGTATGAAATGAGGAAGAAGAAGTATGAAAACTGAGTTAATTATGAATTTTGGATGAGATACCTGGGTAGTAGCAAGGATAGTGGTTCGTCCCGCTTGCTCCAGGTTAATGTTTGAAATTTGATAACAATGATGATTGATTTAAGCAGAATGAATATATGTTTGAGACCCTGGGCAGTAGCAAGGATGGTGGTTCGTCCTGCTTGCTCCAGGTCAGAGATTGTGACGCTTGGGTAGTAACGACAGTAGTGGTTATTCCACTTGCTCCAGGTTGAGTTTTTAAACACCCGCCTGGGTAGTAGCCGCAGTAGTGGTTATTCCACTGGCTCTGGGTTGAGCGAGTAGTAGCAAGGGGGTTGTAGCTCAAACCCACTTGCTCCGTGATGGGTGTTTCAGTCCATGGTTAGCTACCAGGACGTATTGGATTGGCTATATAACCTACAGAAAATATCATCAGCCATAGGATATGCATACATCATATGCATATTGTTTGAATTGCTTGCTTGTGCATTAATTGGGATTGCCTAAGTGATTATAATATGCTATTTGTTATATTTGCTATCTGTATTACTTGTACTCTACCTGTGTTTGCCATTGTCTGCTTGTTTGTCTTTGTATTTTCATCGGAGATGGAGGAACAGAGGAAAGGCAGAGAGATTTAAGGTTCTAGTTAAGTTTTGGTTAGATCTAAGGAATTGGTTAAGTTTAAAAAGCCTTAGAGAACCACCCTAATTCATGGTTTCTATTTTTGTCCTTTAAGTTTTATAATATGAATGTCAGCGTTCTAGGATTGCCTCTGAATTTCCAGGACCTTATATCTTATGTGCGCGGTACCTTTACCATGCTATGTTGTTGATTTTTAAATGTAGGTCGAGAGGTACCTCGCTAAGCATCTGGAATTCTGGAGTGAAGTGGATTTTAGGGGTCTATTTTAATGTATAGTTTATATATGATCATATTTATAGAACTCTCCTGATAACTTGTATTATTTTGCACCTCTTAGAGGTTTATGGAGAACCAAAATTTATTATATATGTATTTTAGGTTCTGGGTTAAGTATATACATGTATGTAAATATTCTCCGGCCAGCTTTAGCTCCGCAGGCTGAGTTAGGAGCTTGTTATTTTGTATTCTTGACCCTCTGTTCTTACTTTATATATATAGAGGTTGTAACGCCTCGCTACCTCTGTTTTATATCCTAGGTGTAAAGCTCTTTCTGGTAGGGTGTTACAACTTACATGTATAATCAAACTCAGTAGTCAAATATAGAACTGAACTTGAGTATAATCAAACTTAGTAAACATGATAATCAAACGCAGTAGTCAAATATAGCACTAAATCCCCACACATTCATAGAATCAGCATCATCATCTGATCTAAGCAAATGCAAAAATTTTAAATGTGTACACTACCAATTTTACTCCAATCCAGGGGCTAAACATTTTTCTCATTACACAAATTTATAACATAAATTTTTCAGGATGTAATCACACAACATACATGATGTAGTTGGGAAGCATTTCTTTCTGGAACCAAATAAAAGTACCTAAATGACGTAATGAAGCCACAAATCAGAAGCATTTGCATAATTAGATACATAGATCACCAAAACTCAACACACAGAATACATGGATCAGTTGGAGCAACTAGAATTTCCATCAGAAATCAAATATGTAGTTAAACCATTCAGGAATAAAAAATGGATAATCGAAAAATTGAAATCAAATCAATAATAAAAAATTAACATACGAAGTAAATGAAACACAAACTTCATCATTTGAGCTTGTGGATTCCATTAAATCAAAAGTTATAATAAAAAACATAAGATAACAAGAACCAAAAACAGCACTAAGAAGAGTTTTTATGAACTGCGAGATTGAAGTAGAGCAGAGGGAAGCGTGGAGAAGAGAAGAAAGCGAGGAGTAAGGTTGGCGCAATCAAAGAGAAGAGAAGTGAGGAGTGAGGTTGGCATGATCAAAGAGAAGAGAAGTGAGGTGCATGCAATAGAACTCCTCTGTCGAGAAGAGAAGAAATCACGATTGAATTTGGCGCGATGAAAAAACTCCTAGCGTGTTGTATTGTCTTTGAATCCTAGTGCATCTTTATACGTAACCATATTTTTTACTGTATTCTGGTGAGAGTGGCTGAATTAGTGGCTGAAAAGTAATCTATCAATAATATTTTTGATTATGCTAATTGGAATATCATTTTACCCTCTCTTTCCTTCTATATTCTCTCCTTAATATAGTTACTCGGAGCATAACCTCTTTAGAACAAATCATCATATCTCACAATTTCTGAGGTACATATATTATTACCTTCTATCATTTTTTTATTAAAAACTAATCATTTATCTAAAAAAATATTTGAGACTAAATTAAAATTTAGTACAAACTATTTTTTGAACACCTCAGAAAATAAATATTCACTCCAAAACAGGTTTTGAATTGATTAATTAACTCTTTCTGTTGGTTAGGGACGGGGAGAATACATTTTGAATATAATAAAATGTTAAAAATTTTCAAAATATTAAAGTGATATTGATCTCCTTCAAAATGTATCACCAATTCATCAACACAATTTTATTTGTCTTTCCGAATAAAGTAATAGTAAAATCACATAACTTGAAGGGTTTGACTTTTATATATTGGTTAAAATAAAAAAATAATCAGTTATTTTATTCTTATTTTTTATTTTATTTTATTATTTTGTTAGAGAATTTAGCTTTACTTAGATTATAAATAGATAAGATACATGAAAAAACAGATAAATTTTAACAAAAAACAAAAACAAAAACAAAACAAGAAATTAGATAGGATTAAGAAAACTAATATACGGTTAAGACAGGGTTGAATACAATGAAGGCAAATTTTGGTGTCTTGTTGTTGTTTGTTAAAGATATGAATATATTAGCTGTCATTAACGTAAAAGATTTATATATAAAGGAGAAAAAATACAGTTTGAACCAATAAAATACAAGAAAATAACTTCGGACTTCTGAGACCAAAAAAAGGAGCATAATACCACATATCTGATCTGAGAAATTTTCTATAGAAGTTTAACATTAGAGTGCTGTGATTTCCATAGTAAAGTTTATTTTCTCTCAACTTTTTCTATAGTACAAGTACGTAACATATTTTATCTAATTAATTTATCTCAATCTTTTTTGGATTGTACTTTTTCTTTATATAACAATAAATAATAATGATATGATAAGATATAATCCTAATTGTTTCTGTGTTGCTGATCGTAACTCTATAGGATTAATTAGGAACAATAATAATTACCTTTTTGATAAGGTGTTAAGATCGGGATAAAAAAATAGATATTATTGATTAATTATTGTTGAGATCAAATTTTACTTTATAATTGAAAGTCTGCATGATGTTATGAAATGCATGAAATTAATTGTATGTATAAATAAACAATTCTTGATGGAATAATAATATTTTCAGCGTGGCTGGAGTGCAAGTGGTAGAGGTAAGCTAGAAATCATCAATAGGGTTGACATTAGATTAATAAGGTGATCAGTAAGAATGGAAGGAGGGCCGGAGGCAGCGAGTAAGCAAGAGTTCATGGAATTCTGGAAAAGAGCAACCAGTTCGCCCTACATCATGCGCCTTGCTCTATCGGCCGGAATTGGAGGTCTCCTCTTTGGCTACGACACCGGTGTTATCTCAGGAGCCTTGCTTTACATTCGTGAGGACTTTGTAGAAGTTGATAAAAAATTATGGTTGCAGGAAGTCATTGTAAGTATGGCTGTAGCGGGAGCCATCATTGGTGCTGCACTTGGTGGATGGATGAACGACACGTTCGGCCGTAAGACCTCTATGTTAGGGGCTGATATTGTTTTCTTTCTTGGCGCAATAGTCATGGCTGTTGCCCCTGCTCCTTGGGTCCTTGTTGTTGGAAGAATTTTGGTTGGTTTTGGAGTTGGCATAGCTTCCATGACTTCTCCTCTCTATATCTCAGAAGCCTCCCCAACTGCTATTAGAGGAGCTCTCGTTTGTATTAATGGTCTCCTAATCACCTTTGGCCAATTCCTCTCCTACCTTATCAACCTCGCATTCACCAAGGTATATATATTTACTCGGATAATAACTAAAAAAGATTAGATAATTTAACATATTTGACTAATATATTTACCATAATATGCAGACTCCTGGAACGTGGCGTTGGATGCTTGGGGTGGCCGGACTTCCGGCGGTGGTTCAGTTTGTTTTGATGCTGACCCTTCCTGAGTCACCGAGGTGGTTGTACAACCAGGGGAAAGAAAATGAGTCAAGGAAAATCCTGGAAAAGATTTACAAAGCAGATGAGGTTGAAGGGGAGATAAAAGCGATGAGAGAAGCGGTAGAACAAGAGAAGCAAGAGGAAGGGTTGATCGGTCAAACCCTTGGAGAGAAAATGAAGGCTGCTTTCAGCAACGTCGCTGTTCGAAGAGGATTGTATGCAGGTGTGACTGCTCAAGTCGCTCAACAATTCGTTGGCATCAACACCGTCATGTATTACAGCCCAACCATTGTTCAGTTTGCCGGCATTGCATCAAAATCTACCGCACTTGCACTCTCCCTCGTCACATCTGGTCTCAATGCTATTGGATCTATCCTCAGCATGCTTTGCATCGATAAATATGGAAGGAGAAAGCTCATGCTCCTATCCCTTATTGCAATCATCATTTGTCTCCTTACTCTCACTGGAGTTTTCTATCAGGCAGCTACCACTGCTCCTCCAATTGACAACGTTTACACCCTCAGCTTCGGTGCTAATGCTACATGCCAAGCTTATCTTGATGCCCCCAATGTCTCTTCATGGAACTGCATGAAATGTTTGAAAGCTGAATGTGCCTTCTGTGCCAGCACTGGGGGCAATGTAAGTTCATCACTTCCATCTCTTTCAACTTATATATATATATCTATGTATTAGTCTAATCTAATCTAACATAATCAATGAACATGATGCAGCATCTTCCGGGAGCGTGCCTGGCGGAAACAAAGGAAGTCAGAGCGGTGTGCGGTGAGCAAAAGCGCGTGTGGTTTTCTGATGGATGCCCAAGCAAAATTGGAGTGCTTGCAGTTATAGTGTTGGGACTATATATCCTAGCGTACTCTCCTGGAATGGGATCAGTGCCTTGGGTTTTGAACTCAGAGATTTACCCATTGAGATTCAGAGGAATTTGTGGAGGCATAGCAGCAGTTTCAAACTGGTGTGCTAATCTCATAGTGAGTTTGACATTCTTGTCACTCATTCATGCACTTGGGGCTGCAGGAACATTCCTCCTCTTTGCTGGATTTTCCACAATTGGACTAGTTGCCATCTATCTATTGGTACCAGAAACCAAAGGACTTCAGTTTGAAGAGGTTGAGAAGTTGCTTCAGAAAGGTTTCAACCTTTGTGATTGCACCAATCCAAAGATAGACGAAGAGAAAGCAAGTACTAGTAATTAAATAAAACGATATGATACGATGAAGCTGCTAGTTATCTTTCCATATAGATCAAGAATCAGACGATTCTCTTTTCTAGGAATGGAAATTAAAGGAGGAGATAAATATAATTGCTGTTTCAGTGCGTGCATTCTCTTCTTCAAAATCCATGCTGACAGAGCGATAGAGAATTTCTCCATGTATGTCAGATTTGTATCCAAGACATTAAATAAGAAAAGAGGCACGTTGTATGAATACTTTTATGAAAAAGTCTATGGAGCCAGTAATTTTATTAAAATTTGGCCAGCCCTTAACCTGCAATAAAAAAATGATTAATTTCATATTATTAGATGTAATCTCACACTATTAAAAATGCTAATGATAGCTGTTTTGTTTTCTATACATCTTTAGCTTTTTCATAGTTACAAAAAAACCACAAAACATTATCTTTATATAATTAATTTTTTTTACAATAAGCCAGTGACGAATTATTCTGCCACCATAACAATATAGAATATTAAAATAGTCAAATATTTTTCTAGTTCACACAAAAATATATAAAGAATTTAACCTCTTATTTATTCTATTTATTTTTACTATTAGATTAAAACGTGCTGATATAAAAAGAGAATACAATTTCTTTGAAAAAAAATTTCTCAATATATACATTAAAAAATTTAAATAATTTATTTTTAACAAAAAGTTTCAAATTAAGCACATAATTAACATATATTTTAGAGAATTAGGTTAAAATTTTCATAAATTATTTTCTTTCTCCCAAGTCTTCATTCCAGAGCGAGTCCAATACCACATTACAATTTACAACTTCAACAAGAACTCACCGAAACTATCATAAACTAAGTTGTTATTACATGCGTGCATGACTTTTAGGCTTTAATTTTTACACAAGCTCAATAAATTATCGAATTTTTAAGCAATATATACGTTATTTAGTAAATTTGTGGTATTAAATGAAAAATGTTAAAAATCAACACTTAAAGAAAACCAATAAGTGTATGTCAGTTAGATATTTTTTTTTTCTCAAAAAATTTAACACCTTACTATGTTGTTCATCAGTTTAATTAACTAATATTAACTTAACATTATATTAAACTAAACATCATTATTTGTAACCACTATAAATAAATAAGTAAAATCCTAGGCCATTATTCTTTCGGGTTCTAAATAGGAAAAAATGATTTCATCTAAACTTATATTTCGCTTGAAAGACATACTAATTGTTGCCCCTAGATTGAAAAATCAATGGTATTGAGTCATTTTACTTAGAGTAAAGTGACAATTAAGTTTTTTATGACTTTAACTTTGGTCTAATTAGTCTTTGAAAAAAAAATATCAATTAGCTAGATCCTTCATGATAGTAAAAGATAGACATGAATATCCTTTTGTCAGTAGATAGTGCGAAATAAAAGAAGTTGCTCATGTATTTTGTTATTTATACTGGTGTGTATTTTGTTGTTGTCATATGAGCATAAAAAGAATATAGTTTTAGATATAAAAAGATTCATTACTTTTTGAGTTTGTCTATAGCCTTCAACAACTGCTCTTTATTTATCATGAATCTTATAAAAATAGAAGAAGTTTCGTTCAAAAAATTGTTATCTACGTAATAATCTTTTATAAATAAATACGTCATATTAGTTAATAATACATATAAGTACAACTATTAAGTTTTATGTGTAATAAATTGACAAAAAGACAAAATTTACTCATTTTTTATCATAAAAGACTAATGGATACTTTTTTATCCTTCAGAGACATTAATTTGATGTCAAAATTTTTATACACTTAATTGTCATTCTACTTTTTGGTTATTTAGAATGATACTTTAATAACTAGAATTCCGTAGTATATATTATATAATATATATGGAGGAGACCTATGTCGTTTGATGACATCGTGGTTTGTTGTGCATATCTTGAATTTTATAACTTTATTGTTCGGTTTAATTTGTGGTGTGAGAGTGACTTGTTCACAAATCACAATTCCAAAAATAACGTGATATTTTGTTGCTTATGAATTTTTCATTTGGTTTTTGATGTCGAAATAGCTAAGAAAGAACAGGGTAAACAGCACAGCAGCGTGAACAAGTGGCATGGTGGGTCCTATAAAGAAACAAAATATCAAGTGCGTTGAATCAGTGTGGGTTCCACTCCTACATGCCATCCACGGTCCCTTCACACGCCATTCCATTTCTTACACATTGACTATTGTAGACTTTCTCGGTTTCTTTATTGAACCGCAAAATATTTAGTCCAATTTCTTGTTAATTTGTTATTTAAGCATTAGATATAGGGGGTGCGCATGAAGAAATAGCAATTACATGAAAAAAAATCTAAAGTGAGAACCTAGATAGACACTTTCACCTAGCCAGCTATATAAATTTTAAAAGTTAAAACTAAACCCTAACACCAAATGAATTGAATTTGAATCTTTTAAATTTTAAATTTTCACTTTAAAGAGTAAAGTGTGATCTCTTACCTTTAAATAATTTCTTTTTCATATTTTTTATTGGTCCCACCTATGAAATAAATAGTAAGATATCACACTTTACCTTCTAAAATAAAATTCAAAATTTAAAAGATCAAAATCCAAATAAATTAGGTCAGGGCTTAACTTGTCAAACATCCTGAGAGCCTGTAAGTATGAATACAAATATTTATTTGTTAATTAAACGCTGAATGATATATACACTATGTTAAATTAAAACTTTAAGTTCTAGAGAAATAGAAACTTAGTTGATGAAAAATGGCAAAAGATTAAATGGTCCAATAACGTTTGGACCATTAAATAATTCTAATAATAAAATATATTTTTTACCAATTAGAAACAACAACATAATAGATTTTCTATTAATAGTAAATTCCATAAATAATTTTTTGACAATATAAATCAACGAGATTTTATGTAATTTGTTGTTTTGATCCGTTAGATGCGATAGAAAAGTCGTGTTTGCTAGTAATTTAATCATTTATTTTGACACCAATCGATTATTAGGTAACAACTGATATCAAATAACTCGATTGAAAACTTATATTAATTGATTTAATAGATAAATAAATCCATTTTTTTGTGAATACCAATCGATTGTGTAACACTCTACCACGTAGAGTCTTATGCTATAGTCATAAAATTGAGGTAGCGAGGTATTACGACCTCTAAAAATAAAATTATATATATAATATAGGTGAACTGAATATATATTCGAGGAGTCTTGAAAGAAAGCTTAAACAATAAGTCGCAAAAATAAAAGCGCATCGCTCGCGTGAACATAAACTGAGAAAACAGAAAAAGGATAATGCATAAGTATAAAGAGTAGAATGTCAAGAGTTACAAAATACCGAACCTCCGACTCAATCTGCGAAGTTAAGGTTGGCCGGAGTATAAATACATAGATATACATAATCCAAAATATCCCAAAACAGATAAAACAACAACCTGTTTTTCCACATCGACCTCTAAGAGGAACAAAATAAAGTTATACATACAAAGGAGAATCTAACTACAGAATATAAAGCATAAGCTCAAAATACAGAGTCCCAAATGTAACACTTCGCTTGCAGAATGAACTCTAGACACTTACCGAGGTGCCTCTCGACCTGCATCTGTAAACAACAACATATGTATGATATGAGAACTAGAGGTTTTCAGCATGGTAACAATGCCCACATAAATAAGATATAAGGTCCCGAAAAAGATAGAGGCAATCCTAGAACTCCAACACTCAGATTGTAAAACTTAAAGATTTAGAATGGAAACCATAAACAGGAGTGGTTCTCTAAGTCTCCTAACTTAACCAAACTCTAACCAAAACCCTTAATCCTTCACCTTCCTCCAGTCCTCTAAACTCCGGTGGAACCACACAGACAAATAAACAGACAAAGGCAAACACAATTAGAGTACAAGTAATGCAGTGGGAAATATCACCATTAACAATGTTGCCTTGCTATTAAAATGGTGGTGGAGATACTCAACAAAGGATAAATTAATGTGGAAAAAAATTATATCTTTGTGCAATGTGGTCCCATTAGATGAACCAGTTAATGAGCATAATGCACCTAAGTCTAGTAGATCGTAGAAGGATATCATAAATGGAGTTAGAAGTAACCAACTATGTAAAGAATTAAGCTTAACGAGGCTTAGAATGTGTGTTGGAAATGGTGAAAAATCAAAATGATAGGAAGATAAGTTACTGGGTGAGTAGAGCCTCAGAGAAAAATTCCCAAAGCTTTATTTGATTTCTGCTCAACAAGTAAAAACTATTGCTAACCATGGTTTTTGGGATGGCTTTAGGTTGGTGTGGAACCTAAGATGAAGAAGACGTTTTTTTTTTAATGGGAATGTAAACACTGAGGAATTACTATTATAATTACATAAAGTATGTTTAAATGAAGGTACAAAAGATAAGCTTATTTAGAGTTGCTTAGAGGACAGAAGTTTCTCAATAAAGACGTTCATCACTTCAGTGGCGTCAAAGGCGTTGGGCTTTGCTAAAACACATCATACTTTTGATAAAATCTGGTGAGGAGCAGTACCTCCGAGGGTGGGGATGGATGATGAGCTAGTTTCTGATCTTAGGCAAGCACAACATGATGAAAAGACTTGCCCAGATTAATGTGGTAGATGCAAATGAGATAACCTGTGTTTTATGTGTTTTAGAGAACGAAGATATAGATCACCTCTTCATCCATTGTAACTATGTTTCTTGTTTATTTGTAGGCGGTATTACATGGGTTAAACCAAAGGAGGTGAGAAGTTTATTTGAATCTTGCTGTGAGCAAGAAGGGGTGAGAAAGGGGAAGAAAAAGTGGATAAATTGTTGGTTTACAATAGTATGGGTGATATGGAGAATTGGAAACCAATTTATTTTTGAAAAAAAAAAAGATACATCGTGGTAGGATGCATGGGAGTTTATTGTGTATTAGCTAAAAGAATGGGAAATGCTTAACTAAAAAATGAAACAAGGACAATCAACTACTGTTGAAGGGGCTGCCAGTAGTCTAGGACCCATTGTGAACATTAAATTTGAATCTTCTTGGTGGATTCATGCACAATATGTTACTTTAAAATAATGTATGGCAGTGGATGGCTATCTTGTGAATGTTGAAAATAATATTGTTGTGCTTTTATGTGAGTTTCTAAATGCATATTCTCAAGTTAATGCTTTGGTAGAGTGCATTGAAATATCTGTCTAATTCTTGATGGAGGAGTATAATGTGTCTCTAGAGCGGGGTGGTTTTCAAAACCAATGATGCAGTCTTGGTGAGATGAGCCAAAGGATAAGGTGACAACTATTGGAGGCTAAATTTTAAAATAAATAAATTGAAAAATTTTCTACAAAGTTTCAATAATATCAAGGTTCAATGTGCTTCACACAAGGAGTTCAAATTCATCAACAATTGGAGAAGAATGGTCAATAAATAAAATGAGAATAGTAAAGCCTTGTGGTGCTAATCTATATTTTTCTAATATGCAGTAAACATATTATGTTTGATTGTCTAGAAGTGGTCTTCATGGTTGCGGGACTTCGCCTATACTGTTGGTATTTGCTACTAGAAGATTTTTTTCATGAATTTTCACGTTTTTCTCCGTGCCTCCTCTTCTTCTTCTTCTTCTTTTTTCGTGCCTCTTCTTCTTCTTCTTCTTCTTATTCTTCTTCTTCTTTCTCCGTACCTCTTCTTTTTCTTCGTAATTTTTCTCTCTCGTTATCGCCGTCATCAACACCACCTCTTCCTCCTCCTCCTCTTCCTCCTTCTTTTTTCATTGAAATTTCTTCTCCTCTTTTTTTCTCTTTCTGCTTCATCATCAGTTATCTCATTGTTGAAGATAATAAATAATTCAGGTTCAAATTATCAATTGAACCAGAACGAAATTGATTATTGTTTTGAATCTAATCAAGTGGCTAAGGTGTGGTTCAATTTAGAAAAAAAATATAGCATTAGAGGAAATATTTTTCTGCAGCAAATTTGGGTGTAGCACAAAGATATTTAAGTGTAACACGAAGATATTTGGGTGTATTTTAAGAATTTTTTGGTGTATTTTTATTTTGATAAGTTCTGCATAATTCAAAACTCTTCTTCTTCCTCCTTCTCATCTTCTACTGTTTCTTCTTTTTTTTATCATCATCACCATCTTCTTCTTCTTTTTTTCTTATTCATCTTTTTCTCTTTATTTTACCTTCCCAAGTTTCTTCTTGTTTTACTCTCTTAACAAGAATAAAAATAAAAAAATTAAACAAAGAAGAAGAAGAAGAAACACATAATGCTGCAAAATTACTTAGAAGATGATGAACTTACATTCATTTAACTAAAAGAAAGAAAGAAATAAGGAAAAAAAGAAGAAGAAAAAAACACAGCATTAGAGAAAATATTTTTCTGTATTTGCAGCAAATTTGGGTGTAACACGAAGATATTTGGGTGTATTTTAAGAATTTTTTGGTGTATTTTTATTCTAACATAATTCAAAACTCTTAATCTTTCTCATCTTCATCTTATACTGCTTCTTCTTCCTCATCTTCTTATTTCGTTTTCTTATAATTCTTGGGAGAAAAAATCAAATAAAGAAAAAAAATACATAATATTGCAAAATCATGCAGCAACAATAACAGTAATAAAAAAACAATGATGAAGATGAAACACGCGAAGAAAAATGAGATAAAACACAAAGAAGAAGGAGAAGAAGAAGAAGGAAGAGGAGGAGGAGAATGAAGATCGTGAAGAAGAAGTGTTTTTCATAATGGTGAGTGAGAGCATGTTTTGGAAACGGTTGACTGATGCACGTGTTATCATGCTCCAATGGGTGAATGTAATTTTTGTTAGACTTTGACGAACTTGTAAGACTTATAAGGCAAAAAAACTTGTATGTGTAGCATAACTCTTGTTGTATTCATTTCATTGTGGGCATCAAACGAAGTTCTCATTTATCATTTGATATATATGATTCGAGATTTATAGTTGACTTGTCCTCTTTATCATCAAATATGATGTGAAATTCATATCAAATCTAATTGTAAAATAAAGTGAGTCAAGTTAATGTCAAAAAATAAATGATAATCTCTCAAAATATAATAATATTGGAAAGAGATGTTTAAACTTGAACTGGAAATTAAGGCACGTCTTCATTTGAGAAAGTTGAGTGCAACAACGTGGCTTTCAAGTTTCGACAACCTTATGTCTCGTGGAAAAGTTGTATACTCCTTAGCTGAAAAGTGAAAATTGAAAAGTGAAAAATTCATACACACACCATGACTAACATTTTTTTTCACTTAATTTCATGCCATCAATGATGGTTAGATCAAATTTACATCATATCCAAATTATTAGAGATTTCATGATTTGAACTACCTAACATTAACCAACTAATTTATTTCAATGATAACCAATCAATTTTGATGTTAGTGAAAGTTGAGGGCGGAACTTTAAAGTTAAAATATCCAAATATTCAATGGTTGACATTGAGATAAATATATGATTTCATGTGTAGGATATAAATGACAAATATGATTTTTGGTATGGTCATGGCATGTGTCAACCATAGCATCTACTAGTCTTGTCACTTCAATTCTTGATTTTCTACTTGTGGTGTTATTTCATATAGCAATATTACTTCATATTAGGACCTTAATGATTTGATTTTGTTTATGAAAATTAAGGCATAAACTTAGTATTAGGTCGTTCGACAATTGACTAATAAGGAAGGTTGAAACGTTGTTAAACAGCAATTATTTTTATGATTATCAATCAATCGGACAACAAAACCATGGGCTAAATAAAGCAATTTAATTAATGCATATATACATTACCATGATGTATGAGATATTATATCAATTCAGACTGAATGGAATGTTGACTTAGTTCAAATGAGATTCATATTTTATTTAAGGGTTTACCCAACATGTGTCCTAACAATACATATTAAAATTATTAATTAAAAAAATTAATATAAAAAAATAAGTAAAATTTAGTTTTCAATGCAAATGTTGTATATTTATTAAAAATAAAACATTTAAAAAAAATTTAATAGTAATCTTAAAGAGAGTTTTTACTCTATTTTACCAAGCATACCCTTATGGCAAGGTGTTAATCCTCTATCTCAAAATAATATGTGGTGTTAGTTTCATCAGAAAAGTGTGCTATATTGTGACAGCATATCTTCAGCGAATGCATATATGTAGTAGTTATATGGTAAGCATCAAAGGGTCTTATTCACTACGTTTTTAGAAGTATCTGAATCATGTCCTTGTATACTAAAGAGGAGTGTCTTATGACATATAGAACTGAATATTTTGTATTTGCATAAATTTGTTCACTAGTTAGTATATATTAAAAAAAATTAAATATTTTAAGAATACTGGTATTTCAATAATTTTAATAATTTATCTCGACCATATATATATTTTATAATTGAGGTCAAGTTAAAAGTTAAAACTACTAGAAATATAGTATTCTTGAAATACCTAAAATGCTTTGGTATATATATTATACTCAAGTAAGTATTCACACATTCCAAACCAGATTCTTAAGGTTAAAAATAATGAGTTACTCAATTGAAGTAGCTTTCAATACCTTATTTTCCACATAGTTAATGTACTACTAATATCAGATGTTATGCTGCAACTTGACGTTGTATTTATTATGTGAAGATATTATCCACTTCAAGAAAATTAGAGCGTGGATGTGAATAGTATATTGATTTGAAAGAATACTAATACATATAACTTGTGTTTGTATTCTTTATAATCATTTTTCTTTCGTACAGTAGACAGATGCAAACTTTTACACGACTAAACATGGTATAAAATCTAAGTAAAACAAAATTCACAGTCAATTCAACAACAAACAATAATAGCAAAACTTTATTCCACTAAGTGAATTCTGCTGTATTTTGTATGAATCAAACAACGTCGTTAAATTCTATCGCATATCTTATCGACTGTTTATACATAAATTCTTTTTTACCATTTTATATATAGTCTTATCAAATTTTTCTCTGTCTTTTGATCCTTTTATCTTTTATTTCATTCCTTCTCCTAACTGAATATTCTATTGTTATTCTATTCACATATCTAAGTCACTTGAGACAAAATTTTACTATTTTTTTAACGATAAAGGTTATTTCAATTTATAGTCAATTCGATGTTAAAAAATTGTTTTATCTGCGAAACAAAATGAATTCACTTAAAATCTCTATATTATTAGAATTACTCTGCAAAAAGGGAAAGTTTGCATGTGTGGTTCATATTATCACATAGCAAACGTGGAGAATTGGCCACGTCTCTACATTTTGTGTTTGTCTTTCTTATTTTAACAAAGACAAAAAGCCATAGTGCCATTGGAGAGAGGGGGGCATGTGCTTTGTATTTTGTAAAGTTTGAGGGCAGCATGATATCAGATTTGGAATTATATTTCCAAAAAGAGTATATAATAATGTTCAATTCATTGGATGAGAATATTATATATATAATTGCATACATACATACATTAATTATCATAGCTTAAAAGTCAAAACTTCAAGTTCCAGTCTCCTATTCAGTGATGTCTGATATAAACTCACTATAAGTTTCATTCAAGATGGTAAATATAAATTGGGAAAAAAAAGTTACTTAACTCAAACTTCTAAATAAATGAACTTGCAGTGTCATTATCATGAGTCTATTTCAATAGTATGGTTGAGATTCCATTTGATTTATTGTTGTATTGAAACAAAATATTCTAGTGGCCCTACTGCATACTAATGAGCACTCTCTATGATTGCAAATAACACACAATCTATGAGGTCAAGAAGATTAGAAGAAGAAAAATAAAATAGCTTCATACAACTTGTGTAGTGTAACTCTGAAGTGAGTTATTCTACAGAAAAATTTGCATAACATTGAAAGAAAATGACATCAATGAACATGACAAATAACACATCCCTTCAATTACAACAGTTGTGGTCCTCTTCCAAAATTGATTGTTTGATACCATTTCTTACTCTCTTATCCTACACACACTGTGACTCTCTTATCCTGCGCACCCCCTCCCTCCCCTTTCTGCTACTTTGTCCAATAGAGACAAAAAACTTAAAAAAAAAAACAAAAAAAAAACAAAAGATTAAAATTCCTTATACATAGACACCCTTCTAAAAATTTCTCCATTTTCATTCTCTAAAGTTGAACCATAATAATAGAAATAATAATATCAATATTTTGCAACCATGTCATCATCAAGTGGAACCATTTGGAGCTATGAAGAAGAGAAAGCATTTGAGAATGCCATAGCCATGCATTGGATTGAAGAAGACTCAAAAGAGCAATGGGAGAAGATTGGTGAAGAAGTTCCAAGCAAAACCATAGAAGAATTGAAGCAACATTACCAGTTACTAGTGGAAGATGTAACTGCAATAGAAGCTGGTCAAATACCATTCCCAAACTATACATCAGAAGAAACTACATCTTCAAGTAAAGATCTCCATGGATCTTCCAAGTCTTCAAATTCTGATAAGAGATCAAATTGTAACTATGGAAGTGGATTCTCTGGCTTAGGACATGATTCCTCAACCTCTCATAATGGTAAAGGATCCTTGTCAAGATCATCAGAAC
The DNA here is from genome assembly GCF_000817695.3 of Arachis duranensis. NCBI lineage: Eukaryota > Viridiplantae > Streptophyta > Magnoliopsida > Fabales > Fabaceae > Arachis > Arachis duranensis. The sequence goes on along the minus strand of NC_029772.3, from coordinate 101,824,109 downwards.
AAGAAAGGAGAAAAGGAATTCCATGGACAGAAGAAGAACACAGGTAACTAACTCTGTTTCCAATTTGGAATTTTGGATTCCTTAAACATACTCTATGAGCTATTTGTACTAAATTCACAAAGTTTGTGATGTTTCGAAACATGGGTAACTAACAAATTTGTTTTTTTTTTAAGGCTATTCTTACTTGGTCTAGACAAGTTTGGAAAAGGAGATTGGAGAAGCATTTCAAGGAACTTCGTGATTTCAAGGACTCCAACACAAGTAGCAAGTCATGCACAAAAGTACTTCATAAGATTGAACTCAATGAATAGAGATAGAAGAAGGTCTAGTATCCATGACATTACAAGTGTCAACAATGGAGATGTGGCCAATAATCAAGCACCAATTACAGGACAGCATGGAGGCACAACAATCTCATCAAGCACAATAGCTATGGGACAATCAATGAAGCATAGAGCACAACCACACCATCATCATCATCATATACCTGCTGGTTTAGGCATGTATGGTGCACCAGTTGGGCACCCTGTGGCTGCTCCTCATGGCCATATGGCATCTGCAGTTGGAACTCCGGTCATGCTTCCTCCCGGACCGCACCCTCATCCGCATCCACATCCTCATCATCCACCTTATGTTGTTCCTCTTGCTTATCCAATGGCACCTCCAACAATGCACCAATAACAAACTCTTTTAGTTTTGGTTTCTGTAGTTAGTTTTTTTAGTATGGACTCAGAGCAAACTTGTGTTAAACTTGGAACACAAGGGAATGAAGATAGTAGGGTCTGTGATGTTAAATTCTATTCCACTCTAAAGTAGTTAAGTGTAGTCTATGCATAGAGTTTGTTAAATCCAATGGTTATGGTTATTAGTTTATATGGATTAGAGTCTGTTTTCTAGTTTGCTTTCACCCTATCCCTGTTAGGTGATGGGTGTGATGCTGAGAATTTCATCTTGGTGTATATGAAGATATGTATATGTAAACTTAAATACTGAGAAGTTGAAGCAAATAAATTTATTTCTGATCTTATCAATATCTCCCTAACTTCAAGACCTCACCTCAGTTTTTTGTGGCCTTAGAGCATAGTCAATATGTTCTGATATGGGAATAGGTACGCGGTACGCCACATTTAAAATATTTTATATAAAAAATATACTTATAAGTTATAACGTTTTAGTATATAGATGAAATGTCAATTGATACGCAGTAGGTTACTTAATTGGTGAATTCATGTAACTATGTTTTAGAGTGCTATTAGAAGACACAACAAGGTATAACTGCATCCTTTTATACAGAAAAATAAAAGATTTCGTTATTGCTGAGTGCTATTGGAGGAGAAAGTAGTGGGAAAGTCATAGAAAGGAAAGAATTGGTGGCTCAAAGTATTGAAAACTATGTGATGTCTTTCTATGCTATTATTACATCAGTCTCCATTCTCTCACTCATTACACAGGTAGACAGGTATTACTGGAAGCTTCAAATTTTTTCAGACAAGATCCACATATTCGGTTCAATAAAATTTAAGTTCATCTATCTAATTCGCTCAACATCCTTAGATTTCATTATAAAATCAAATGCCGCAGCTGATATTTATGAGTTACCCTGACCAAATGGCAGCTAGATATCATTCAGACTGAGGTAAATTACATCAATCTCCCCTTTAACCAGTGATATTAGGCATTTATTTATAAGCACAAGATATTAACAAGGACACGAAAATACAAAATTCTATTTGATAGAGAAGATGTAGATACAAAAAAATGTGTCAGGAAAAAAATACAAAGGCAGTAGTAAGATATACAAAACACTAATTTTAATCTCTATTCCTTATGTTATAATATCTTGTTTTATTTTCAAAATCAAATGTAGCCTTACATACAATGTTCTCTTTTAAAAAATAGAAAAGCATCTTACAAAGGTCACTGTGATTTTATAAATATCATGTGTATGATTACCCTCCAATGATTTTGGTATAATTTGTCCTCTAAAGAGGGTTAGTTTGGGTTCGATTTGTGGATCTTTCACTATGATTGTTTATGCTTAGTTTCATTAATTGTGCTGTGTTAATTTGGTGAATAAAACCTTTTGCTGCACATGAGCTTTAAATAGTGTCTTTCAATTTGGTATTCTATAGGATGGATAATCAACAAGGCACCCCACATCCCTAAGACTGTGTTTGAAAGGAAGACTGAGATTGAGAGATTGAGACTAGGAGATAGAGACTGTGAGTGAATTAAGTCTCTGTATTGTTATTGGTGTAAAATGTGTTGAATTGAGTTATGTATCAATATTATGTTTAATTTAAAATAAATATGGAAATTGAGGAGTATATTTAGATTTTAAAAAGTTAAATAAAGATATTTTTTATAAAAAAAATATAATTAAAATTTCAGTCTCCGTCTTCAAATTTTCAATCTCTTGTGTCCCCACTTTTTGAAGATACTGAAAAGACTGAAATTTTGGAGACGGAAACTGAAATTTTAATTCCAGTATCTTACCACCAAACACAATACTAAATCTCAATCCCCCAATCTCAGTCTTCCTAACTAAACGCCAAGTTAATGTTTGTTTCCAGAGACTACAACTAAGATTATGACAGCGTTTGTTTGCGAGACAAAGACCGTATAAGACACTAGAAGACTGAGACTTAATATTGTATTTAGTAGTTAGAGACTGAAATTAAATTTTCAATTTCGTAACACAAAATTCAATCTCTTCGGTAGAAGACTGAAATTTCTAAAGACAAATACTAAAATCTTAACAATTTTTTCAAAAATACCCTCAATTTTTCAAATTCCAAACTTACGGCTTAGTCCTTCTGCAGTTCTGCCACTGCTAACACTTTAGAACCACAGCCATCATGGCACCACCTCGCCCCTCCAAATCCATGGTGATCAGCACCATATTCGACAATTGCGGCGGCCACGTCTAGTTTTGCGTACATGACCGCCTCTCTACAAAATCCTCCTCAAATTCCCCATCTCCACCAACCTCATTCACGAAATGTGTAAAGGCCTTCTCCACATCACACTCGAATGCAATCTCCACCGACCAGACCTCACCACGTGTCCCCTCCGCTCCGTTCCAGTCTGGACAGTTTTGCCTGGCCAGTGCCGCCACCACTCAGATTATTAGAGTTGCTGCAGCTGCTACCATTGTTGGTGAGATTGGACAGACAGTGAGAGTGAGAGGGAAAACAGAAATTGAGATAGAGAGATTTAGAGACAGTGAGAGGGAGGTGACTAAGGCAAATACGGTAGTGGTGGTGGCTAGGAGTGGTGGCAATACCATGGGTTGCAGTGTTGATGGAGGGAGAAGGGTTGGGGGTGTCGTGATGATGATGAGTAAAGTATATTTCAATATTAAGGGTGTTTAAGTAATTTTATTTGTACAGAATGCAGAAACATATTTTAGTTTTTACACTTTACACCAAACACAATATAAATATTTAATTTAGTCTCAATCTCGATCTCAATCTCAATCTCAATCTTCCTATGTTTGGTAAATACTAAAAACTCATGCAAGGGCATTAGAAATAATTGTAGTCCCTTTCTGTAATTTGATGACTTAACTGTTAACTCAACTTCTTTCCCATCCTTCCACCAACATGAAAGGCCATAAACTTTTCATTTGCAATGTTATGATCATGGTAAAAGCAGAACTCATTGTCCTAACAAAGAAGGAATATACAACATTCTAACAATTACAAGGTACACTTGTATATCAAATCTTCAGATCCACAAGGCCAACAAAATCATTTTGATTTTACACTAAGGTGGCCATTCAAGAAATGGAACAACAAACTTTTTCTACCCCACTGCCACCACATAGGAGCCAGGACTCTGCGCTGCTTCTTGACACGTTTTCCTGCAAAAATTATCAATAAATTAGTAGTATGAAGGCATTTCATAAGTGAAGCTTCACTAAATGAAACTCGGCTGTGTAAAGTCAAAAAATACAAATCACAAGCAGTTCCTCACTCTTTAGTCTGCGATACTCAATTCTCCATTGTGACTGCACATCAGTAAAGATGGGTCCCAAGGATGGCCAATAATTCTTCTGAATTTTGAGGACATTCATGACAGTTTGCAGGCCGGCTGCAGAAGGAACGCTGTTTTCCGGTTCACATTCAGGATTATCACCCAGCAATACCTACTCCCACATAAGCCAAGCCAGGAACAAAAATTTCAAGGAGAAATAAGCTGCCATGTATTGTTCTCACCATTATACAACAGATTCATATATACAAGACAAAGAATTAATGAACCCCTCAAGAATGCATATCACTGTAAACAATAAAACAGTAATAGAATTCACCTTGATTACTGCAGTGGCAGATGAAGATATGGAACGAAGATTGTAGCTGCGATCGGTGGTTGATATTAACTATGAGTGAAATACAGCCAAATAACAAACAATTATGAAAGGCTTTTAAGCTACATACCCGCCTTCGAGAATAACAAGCATTTTTCCACCAGAAAGGGTGTTCAACATATGTGTCATCTGTGCATAGCCTGACGGAGTAACCTGCATCATAGAATGAAATTTACAATAGTTGAATTTGGTTATGTCAATTCAAGTATTTTGAATGGAATTAATTAATAGAAACTAAAGCACAAGATTGTTAAGAGGAAAATGAGTATTAGGTTGATTATATATGATAATGAGTAATTTTGTTGCATGGTACCACTGGGAACAATAGCCAAATTGTGTTTCACAAAACAAAAGATAAACACTTGAATAACAAAATCCTTACATCGCAACATCCTAGGGGATCACCTCTTGCAGCATCAAAACCTGCGGATATTATGGTGAAATCTGGAGCAAACTCAGAAGCTGGGGAAAAAAGAGAACCGTTATTATTTTAAGCAGCGAATGATTTATATTTAAAAGATAGGAGGAGCAGGCAATCTAAGAAACACAAAATGTGTTTACTTAAAGTAGATTTATATTCATCACTTCACTTTCTAAAAGGCACAGCTAAGAAATTATTGCCCATGCTACCTACAAGAAATCAAATATACCTCCCATATGCCACAAGATGTACTAACCTATAGGAAGGACAACATTCTGAAATGCAAAAATATAATCATTATCACCAACTCCTCCTCGACTCCATGGAATATTTACACAAAATCCTTCAGCACCCCTACTACCAACCTGAAATAAAGAAAACAGACTAAAGATCACTTCTCATATTTCAAACAAATAGCCAGCTTTTCTGCTATAATTCGTTAAATAATAAATATAGAGGCCAATTGTCTATCAAAATTAAGCAAGAAAACTAACCAATAAAACTTTTAAAGATGCATAACATTTCAAAAAAAAAAGGCTGCAAGGGGAGTTCAGAACAGAAAATAAAAAATGAAGTCCCAACAGAAAATTCATCTTGCCAAGGGCACATAGCAATAGCAACTGTACCGTTATCAGATCATAAGTCCATGAGTAAGAATCTTGTTAGATATAAAGGTAGTGGTGTGTATTAACCTAATGACTGCTTTTTTGCTCAAGTTCACAAGTCATCTCTATGACCAAGTGGTTCACCTATTCTTTTAAATTTAGCAAAAGCTAAGGTGATGTTAACCTTTGTCCTTGCTTCATGCCCAATGGGGTCTTGCTTGTTACAAGATAAGGAATGTTATATATAAAACCATTCATGTGCTTTCATTTATAAACTTATCCTTTTGGGACAGTTAGTTCATGGAACATCACTCATGAACACATTCCAAAGGCTTCTGTGATCACGACACAAATGACTAATGCAATGTAATACTTTTCTTCAGTAAACCTGGCTGAAACTTCAAAAAAAGAATTCTACAGTCAAGTACCTCATCAGCAGCTCCAGTACCAGGATAAAACAAACCTCTCTCGTGTCTATGCAATGATATATACAAGACCTACATGACAAAAAAGAAAAAAACTCATTAGCACCACTAAAAGCACAAACGAGTTGCTAAAAAGTTAGGAATTAAAATAAAATACCAAAATGATGAAGTCCAAATATTTCAATTGGAAAAAAAACAAAGGAGCACAATTATCATGTTGCTAAAAGTTCACAGCATAACAAGTACAGAAAAACACAAATAAGAAAAATAACTATATACAGCTCACCGATTTGTTTCTATTAAAAATTTCCTGTGTACCGTTTCCATGATGAACGTCCTGCAACAAACACGAAAGAGAATCAACAAATACTTTGATAACAATGAATGGCCAATAATGCCTTCAAAAAGTCAAAAAGAAAAAGAAAAAAAAATTGTTTACACCAAGACGCAGAGAATCGTCATTACCCAGTCTAAAATTAGCACCTTCCTAGCCCCTGCTGCCTGAGCTGCCAATGCTGCTACAGCAGCATTATTGTGAAGGCAGAACCCCATTGCATGTGCTACACCAGCATGATGACCAGGAGGCCTAACCTGATTTAATTGAAAACAACAGTTAAATCAATATTAAAACTTAAATTGTCTGACATGAAATGGCAGCTATTGGCAGCAACTCAATTATTCATACCAAAGCAAATCCGTTTTTGGCATGGCCAGAAACAATTGCTGATGCCAGATCAGCACACAACCCAGCAGCCAACCTAGCAGCAAGGGCGGAATGCTCATTGGCATATGTGTCTGCAGTGAAATAGCTGCAATCACACGAGATGTTAATCAAAATGAAAATACTTGTATAAAGAAAAATCAAGAGTATTACTGCATACTGAAGCCAAGACATTTAATAAGATTCACTAAATTTTCTGTCCAGTTAGTGGATTAGGATCTAGGAGGTGGAAGGATGATAACTTGAAAAGAGAATTTCATTAATGAGCAAGTCAAAAGGCAATTTTGGCTAATTTACAGAGGAGTAACCAGAAGGGAAAGATAATTAGAGAGACAAAAATATTGTCATACCTAGAAAATGCCTGGCTTGTAACTTCCACAGAATTAATTTGCTCCAAAGAATGAACCTTCAGTTATAATATGTAAAAGGGTTAAACTTGGATCATGTTTCAAAGTACTCAATTGATTTCCAATTAGGGGGAACACAAGAGACATTAATGGAAAATTGGAGTTTCAAAAGATTATTCTTGAACAGGCAGCTTCTCTATTATAAACCAAATTTCCCCCCATAATTTACCACTAAAAGTAAGTCCAAACATTGACTGCATTTGTTTTGGTGGTCCTATTCTGTCTCGTTCATCACTAAATATATCAATGCATAGAAATGTACCTATGACAACATTCCTATTCATCCAAGAAATGTGGAAGTCAATTACCATAACAAGTTCTTCTCGAGTTATTTCTCTAGCAGGAATTGGAAAGCATCTTCCTGGAAATATACCTGCATGACTCAAATTATTCCTCGTTGATTACTTGACCGATAATACTATCAAAGATAAAATAAAAGTTGAAAGTAAATAAGGTAATAATGCTATGCAATAAACTTTGTTTCTTAGAGAAAATGGATGACAAACAATTTTACAGCAGATAATTACCAGCTCTAGCAAGACTAGCAGCAATGGCTCGAAGACGATCTGGCCTTTCAGGATGAAGACTTGGTTTCTTTTCAACCTATGCAGCAAACGAGACAACCACCAGGAAGTACACTATCTCATCAAGAAAAATATGAAGGCATAGAGCCAACAAAAATTATTATTTGGTATAAATAAGGTGCAACAAATGGCTTTCAGAATTCATGCAAACGTTATTGTTGCAAAATGTAGAGACCATGGCTCAAGCAATCTATCTTTTTCCGAGATCCAAAAATGGAAAGGAAGGAAAGGACAAAAAACAGAATAACAACAAACATTAGACACCACAGGCTATGAGAGGTACCACACTTTTTATGATGAAAATGGCCACACTATATACTAACCCACTATAACTTGAGGCAGATCATACTAGTCATTCAAATTCCATAAAACTAATAACAATTTAATTTAGAACTTCTCAATACACAAGTGGTTCTTACAAGTTACGTGCTGACTAATTTATCACAACAAATACACTCTTTTCCCAAACTTAATATGACATAAAAACAAGTGCAAAGTTTTGAGGGTCAGACAGTACGCCCTTGGTTAGGAGGATCTATTCTCTTCTTCTCATTGGGAGTTTGTGACACCATTTCCTCTTTTTATGGAAGGAAAATGATATAGGTTGAGGTTAAGGACTAGACCCAAATGCACTCACAACAGGCTGATTCCATGGCTCAAATGAATAACCTTTAAGACAAATGGTGACCACTGACCACTTCAATCATTGTATTATTCCTATAAGCTATAATAGTCTTTCCCTTTACTTTGAATCTAATAGATTACTTTGTAAAAATACTATTCCCATATGCTATAAGTTATTCGTCAGTGTAAGAATGATTTTGACACTATGATGAAGACACCGAGGGGGTTAAGACACTTTGAAAACTATGGTGGATGGTAAAGTATTGCTCCAAGAAGCCACTACCTAAACTATTGTGTCAATAGATTTACTGCATCTTCTTTGATGTCTCTCTCAATTACTCAGTCGCTCTTTGTCAAGTACCCATAGCTAGCACCTCAACTTTGCACAAATTAAGCATGAAGTAAGGAGCAACCCATTTTTAGGCCCCATTTGAGGCCAATGGAATGCCAAATTTCTGTGAGTCCCATATGACAATTTTCAGAAGAAATGACTTATGTTCTGTGGATGTCTTTAAGATGAATAACGTAGACAATAAAATAGATTTACAAGGTAGGGTACAATACATTTGTTGGTAAAACAATTGCCAATGATGCAGATTCTCTTCCTAAAAAATAAAGATCCATATTTTGGCAATCCTTTCTTTCCTTCAAATTTCAGAAACTTGTTAGATAGTTAAAAGTGAAATTTTTTATAAGATTGCATCCAAAAGATCATCCACCATATATGAGAAGTTTTTCCATCCAAAATGTATTGTGAAAGTTCCCTTCTACCATTTTTAGTGTTTCCAAAATCCAAACCCTTTAACTTCCTTATATGAATAGTTCTTCTCCGAGATTTCTTCTCCACCTAGGCAAACGAAAGTTTAAGGATTCGGAATCACCATAGAAAGTAAAATGAGAATTTCACAATACTGTTGATTGAAAACTTCCCACAAATAAACTAGTCTATAATTCAACATTTTCATATAGCACAAAACACGAACCATGAAACAAGCAATTTCATTTTATTGCAAATAAAATGAATTGTGTATGGCTATATATTTAACCCAAACTGATGAGGACTAATGTACTAGTAGGCTAGAAACGAAGCATGGCATCAACTTTGAAGTGCAACAAAAGGGCAGAAATGAAGACCAGAAACATACTTCTGCATGTAATAACATTCTCTCATCAAAGCCTATTGCTGTAGAACTAATTGTTTCTGAATCCTGTGAGCCACAATCTACAACGGAAGTATAAAACAAAAATGAACTTGGGGTATAATATCATATCATAACAGAGCAAGAAACTACATATCATATTTTTTTAAAGAGACATTTAAACAAGCCATCAACATTTCCACATTTGCAGCACCATAATTATGTCTTTTCTTGAATTGAGGTTTTTAGTAATGCTAAAAAAGGTTAGAAGATTTTCAATATATCAGCATCTATAGTTATGTCTTCAGTTTCTATTTATTCAAGGCATCTTAACCAGACTTAACTATAGCTAATGACTAGGATTGCTATTAGCTAGCATTTCAGCCTATACAAAGAATTTTTTACAGCTGTACACTTTTTCAGAATCTTTTAAATAACCTGTTTTCTTCTATATTCACTATTTGTTAACCATAAAACCAAACCACAACTGGTTGCATATCATATCTCCTTGTAAACCATTATCCCTGCTTAAATTTCTAGAGTGCTACTGGTTTAACCCTAGGCATTCCATCATACCTCACTCCACCCCAATCTCAGTGCAAAAAAAATGTAGATTTGCAACCACCGGAAGATTATAAATTTTAATGATATTAAAATAAAGTTCATAAACTAATCATAAAACATCCTTGGGAAAGGCAAAATAACTAGCGATTAACACAACCAATTACAAGCTGGAGAATGACAATTTAACTTCGTTCCTCCCATAAACATGCCCAAGAAAAGTGTATGGAAAGAAGTTTTGACTTGGGTGTAAGTTTATGGTTAACAACTTATCAGCCAGACGCACACCTGTTAGCCCTTTTATTTTTGGCTGGACCCCATTCAGATCATCATCATCTGCTAAGGAAGAAGCGAAAAACCCAAAATTTACGATTTTAGAATCCTTATGCTCCCCACATATCTGCACAATTCAACATAGAAGGCAGGTATAATTATTCACAAAATAATAATAAGTAATGGGAATGAATAGACTAAAACTTAACAGTTTTACCACAGATTACCGCACAGGTTATGATCAATAACAAACAAGCATTGGACAAGGTAGTTTCTACTCTATGAAAACACCCACAATAACAAACATACATCACAAAGAACGACGCCGTCAAGGTTAGCCATTGTACAATTTTTACAGAACCACTTGATAACTTCGACCCTGCTAACTGGCAGTTGAAAGGGCTCCCAATCACTGTCATCGTCGTCCTCATCATCGAACGCATATTGGTTTAGATACATATCCTGAAATGTTAGATCCTTCTGGTGGCTCTTTGCAGGCTAAACAACACAACCAAACCACACATAGAAACAAACCATGTCTTAGAAGTGGCATTATACAGTGAATCAAGAATAGTATAAATGCAAACTACTGAGTCAAGCTTGAGACTTACGGCTACGGGTGGGCGTGACTGTTCTCCAGGGTCTACCGTTACTGCATTGCTTCCATCAGAGAGCAAGTCTTGGCTTCTACCTACAAACCGTTCAATGGGAGCTTGTTCAGCTTGCTTGTGAACACTGTTCTCAGCTTCCCCATTGGTGAAACGGCTCCCTCCGATTGCTCCAGTACCCATTTAATTCATTCAATAAACCCTAGTAGTATAGTTTAGTAGTACATTTCAGCACGGTAAGCTAAAGTCACCAATTGCATGTCAACAATAACCATTTTTAAAAAATGAAAAAAAGAAAGTCCTGACTCGGTAGACAAAATTTCCTTAAAAGAAAAAGAAAATATATATATTTGTTTTTTCAACTTGTCAGGGAGAAAAACAGGATATTACGAAAGAAAGAAAGAAAGAAAAAGAAAAAGAAAAAGAAAAAGAAAAGAAAGGACGGAGTAGGGAAGAAGTGGGTTTACCTGAGAAGGGAGTGGGAATTGCGGGAGAGAGAGAGAGAGAGAGAGAAGGCAGCAAGTGTGTATTGAAGTTTAGATCGTTGAGAAAGAGAAAAGAACAGAAGGGAAATGGGAGGGAGAAGGAGCACACAGATAAGAGGGAGTGAGAGCAGTTACCGGTTTGAAGAAAGAGAAGAGGGAGGGGGCAGTGCGGAAAAGGGAAAACTTCAAGATTCACCGCAGGGAGTCGCGTGGCGTGGACCTTAGGGCACAAGTGGCCCACCCTATAAACTACTTTACTGTTAAACTTAACACCCCTTCCTTAATCTGTTATTAGTTTTGAAGAAATACTGAACTAGCCAAGCGAAGAAAAGAGAAGGGGGAGGAAGAAAAGAAAGAGAAATATAGAATTCGAATTTCGAAAAGATAACGATGACAAAATAAGAAAATAGAGGTGGTGAGCATGGAAATGCTAAAAGCTAAATTGGTAATTTTATAAAAAAATATATAACTATAATAGGTGTATATTAAAATTAGTTATAATTATAAAATATATATTAAAAATAAATTAAATTACATATATATATATATACATAAATTTATAATAGTTAATTTTAATAATTAATTTTAATATATAAATAATATTTTTAAAAAAACAATTAGGAGAAGTACTATTTAATTTTAAAAATTGTATTAGAATAGAGAATATTTTTAGTTGAATCACAAATTGAATATTTAAAATCGTTACTTATGAATTGGTGAAATTATTTGAGAATTTAGTAAATTATTTAAAAAGTTAAGTATCAAAGTGATCTTTAAAATTATATTCGACTTAAGTGGTTCCTAAACTTAATAGTTACTTATTTTTGTTTCTAAACTTATATTTTGGAACTTAAAATCGTTTTTCGAGCACTTTTTGTCCATGAAACGCTATCGGTAAGCTAATTTCGACTCGTTGCTGATATGCTGGCAAACTAACGGCTAGCTGATGTGGCGGAAAAAAAAATATTTTATGACAATTTGATTTCTGAACCGATTTTAAAAACCCTAATCCACTTCACTAGCGCTATATCTTCTCTTTTAATTTGTTTTTTTGGATTATCTTCTCTATTTTCAATTTAAATCATGATGGCTAGCGTGAGTCACACAACTAGGAACCCGAACAACTAACGCTCCAATAGAAGCATTGCAAGGAGAATCACTGGAAATAGAGATTCGTGTTTGTTAGATTGGTGTGAGTGTGGGTCGCAACTAGGGGTGGAAACAGGTCAGGCCAGGCCAGGCTTTGCTCTTAACAGGCCTGGCCTGTCATACAGTTGATTGGCCTGAGCCAAAGTACTAGGCCTGACCTGTTATTCAGCCTGGCCTGGCCTGAAACCTGTTAAAATGCCTGATAATTTTTTTTTACAAAAATAAAAATATTATTTAAAAAATTATTTTTTAATAAAAGTTGTTATATATAATATGTCATATATTTAATGTTTATAAAAAATTTTAAACTTCTAACATATTTAAAATATACAAAAATATTTATAATAAAATATAATAAATTTAAAATATCTCATAATTTTATTAATAATAAATAATTATTTATATATTTAATTATATTTTAACAGGCCCAGGCAAGCCTGACAGGCCTATAAGGCTAATTAGTAAACTTGAGCCTGGCCTATTAATGTATTAAGGCTTTTAAAAGAGCCTGGACCTGTACCTATTTTATAACAGGTCAAGCCAGGTCAGGCCAAACACAGGCCAGGCTGCAGGCCCCTGGCAGGCCGCCTGGCCTTTTTCCACCCCTAATCGCAACTAGTTCTGCAATGGTAAAGGACTGATACTAATTCAAGAAATTTTTTTTTCAGTTGCCTAAATTACAATATAAGTGGTTCTTCTTATTTTGTTATGTTTCTGGTTATATCCTTGGCTCATGTTGTTTAATGTTTGTTGAATGTGGTTGTAAATGGTAAATAAGAGATGATGTGACATGTTTCTCTGTAGACAGATAAAATTCAGAAAGATGCAACAACAATTAGTGATAAAGTGAGAAAGTGAAAATTGAAAGATGAAGAGTGTGTTTGGTTTAGTGTTTAAAGTATTAAACACATTTAATTTTTTTTAAAGCTTTACCTTGTTTTGTTTGGTTTTTTTTTTTTAAATGCAAATATGATTCTATAATCTAACCCACATTCGTGTACAATTAAAAATTCTAGATTTTGTGTTTATTTTTTTCGTTAGATCATTAATTAATGAAATTTATTGTCTATCAATCAAATTTGTCCTTCATTATTTATATTGTAATACCCTACTATACAGAACTTTACACCTAGAATATAAAACAGAGTTGGGAAGACTAAGACCTCTAAGGATAAAATTATACATATAATAGCAGAAATGATGTGATAAACTAGGAGCCATGAAAAATAGGTGAAACAAAAATTGTGAAAAAAAAAGGCTCAACACTCAGGAAACGTGATTACTTGCGTATGAAGAAAACTAAGGTTTAAAAGCATAACTAAATAGGAGATAGGAATAGAGAGACAAGAAAACGATATAACAAGCTCCTAACTTAGCCTGCGAAACTAAAGCCGGCCGGAGAATATTTACATATATATATACATATCCCAAAATCCAAAATACAAAGATAAACCCTAATTCTCCATAAACCTCTAAGAGGTACAAAAGTAAAATATAGATATATAGGTAGAATCTACACAGATATATATAACAAAACAGGACAGAAATATAAACCCAAAAGCCCACTTGCGAGGTGCTTCTCGACTTACATCTGAAAAACACAACATTGTATGGAATGAGAACCAGAGGTTTTTAGCATGGTAAAAGTGTAACGCATATAATATATAAGGTCTTGGGAATGCCAGAGGCAATCCTAGAACACTGACACTCAGATTATAAAGCTTAAAAGGATTAAATGGAAGCCATAAAAGGTGGCCTTCTAGGATATCTAAGTCTAACCTAACTTAACCATAACTCTAAGTCTTTCCTCCTTTCCTCCATACCTCCATCTCCGATAATTCGCATAAACAAACAAACAGACAAGGCAAGCACAGGTAGAAAACAAATAGTTCAAGTAACAATTACAACAATTAGCATAATATAATCAATTAGGCATTCCCAATTAATGCATAGCAAATAAAGAATACATATGCATATGATGAATGTCTATCCTACTGGCCGTGAGCTCACGTGTCGGTTACTTTGCCAGAACCTGACACATCTGGTAGCTATCCCAGATATTAGTCTCTAGGTTGTGCATCTCCAGGAGGATCATAAACAAAGGAAAGTGCCTTTCCACCTTCTCCTGGAGGTTTCACGAAGGAGAGTGCCTTTTCACATTGAAGGAGTGTGTCTTTCCACCTTGCAACCAGAGAAGAATGTGGGAGAAACAATACGAAGGAGAGTGTCTTTCCACCTTCCCCACATCCACATCACGACAAGAGAGGGAACTTCCGTCCTCAACTTGCCATCCAAACATATTTTCAAGTTAATACGCAAGCGGGATCACACCCAGACCTTGCCATCTCGACCATTTCGGCCACATACACATCTCGACCATTTCGGTAACACACAATCATCCCAAATCTCATCATTTATCATCATCATTTCCTTACATTCATTCTTTATAGCCATAGTTTAGCATGGTCTCATACATACACCTCATATCATTGCAATTTATACCTAATTCATCATTTAAGATTATTACTTCACCCTCAAGTTATCACCTTTTCCTAGCTTCAGCTCATTACTAGACTTACTACTATAGTTTATGGCTAAAAGAATGAAAACAGGGGTTTAAAAGTTTGAAATTAGGCTTGGAAAACACAAAATACAGTTTTACCGAAACAAGGGCCACGCAAGTAAGGAGTAAAATTTTGGAAAGATGGCCAATTCATTACGAGTGCTGCAAAACTTATCGGTTAATCGCGGGTTACTTATATTTGTTTTGTATGGCTAAATGACGAGAGCTGATAAGGTTGGAAATTAGCGAGTAGGCTCGGGATAAGATCGGTTCTGGTTTGTTTGATGGCATTGTAAGAGATGAATTCGTGATTGATCGTGATGAAAGCTAGCTGTGTGTGAGTCAAGAGCAAGTACACAGTTGTATTTAAGTTAAAATGTGTAGTAAAGCATGGAGGGCTTGAGTAATTTAAAAGAATTATCAACTCCAATTGTTAAAAGGGCTTCCAAATTTAAACAAAACTATGAACTAAGAAGTAGAATCGGGAGAGCTACCAAATAACCAACTATAGTGTTGAAATAAGTTCGAGTAATAATGAGTATGGAAATGTTTGGGCTGCTAAATTGTGATGTAACCATGGTACACCGATTAACAAAGGTGATATTGTAATTGGCTTTTAGATTGAGCTGTAGTAAGTTTATTATCGAAAGCCTTTCTGTTGTTATCTTTCTCTTCCTCTGACATCATCGGTATTTTGCATTGAGAGTGCTTAATCAAACGGACTTCATTTCTACTGCTCACTTCATCTAGCTTTCCAAGTTTTGTCAACTTTAACAGTGTTATTATACATAAAGTAACCAAGAATGATTCGGTCCTCGACTCTAATCTTTCTCGCTACTCACTCTCTCGCGCCACCTGAGCAATTTGCAGCTAAGCTAAATCCGTGTCATGCCTCTTCCTCACAGTTTTGGGTTGTTAAATTTGGCACCTACAATTCTGATTTTTCTTAAGTATGGGTAAGTGCGATGTCTCACTCCTACAACGCAATTAAAATTCAGGGACCAATTCAGCCTGCCTTCTCCTCGTTGTGACCCACCGTCACCTTGGGACCTCCTACGTGGATAAACTATCACCATATGCCTCTGATTCGCTTATCTTTAAGAGTCTCGGTCATTCATCCAACACCAACCAAAAACTTCACTAAACTCTGCAAGTTTTGATGTCAATACCCTACTCAGAACAATTTGGTTTGGTTCTAAATCAAATACTAGGTTTGACATTTCACTGTTAGATCTTTCTTCCCTATCCTAGGCTATGAGTAATCATGGTATCCTAGAAGGGTGGGTACAATGCTCCTTGAACTCAATCATTGCAATTACCTTAACCTTGTGATTGTGATCGATCTGCATCATGAGTTTCCCCCACGTGGACTAGAATAGTCTTTAACTAGATGCCCTGGTGATCCGTACTGGTAACACAGACCTTGCTTGTTTTTATACTACCTATTTGGTCGGTAGTTCTCTGTCTTCTCGAATTCTTGACTCCTTGGTGCTAAGTTCTGATGGTGATCTCTTTGATGAAACTCTTGGTTGTCATTCTTTGCCACGGCTGCATTCCTCACACATTCTTCAGCTATTCGGCTCTTGTTCACAAGTTCAGAAAACACCCTGATCTCCATAGATGCAATGAAGCTCAGAATATCACTCCGAAGGCCCCCTCTCGTACTTAATGCACTTCAACTCTGCAAAATCCTCAGGCGCACCTTGGCAAATGCGAGAAAATCGGCACGGTTCTTTGAATCTATTAGTATACTCAGCAACAGTCATTTGGCTTAGTTTTAATTGAAGCAATTCAAGTTCTTTGGCATTTCTAACTGAGCTTGGAAAATACTTTCTGTAAATTTCTGTGTGGAACACTTCCCAAGAGATTACAACACCGTCTGGTTGCAGGATACGCCGTGTTCCCTGCCACCAATACTGAGCCTCGCCTTGCAGCTGATAAGTTTCAAATTCAACACACTGCTCTTTGGAAACCTGCTGAGCCTGCAGCGCCCATTCCATTGCCTGAATCCAACTATCCACCTCGGTGGGATTTGAGGTTCCCCTGAAGGTCAGAGGGTGAACCTTCATGAAAGAGGAAAGCATCATAAGGCCTTCTTCGCCATTATTTTGATGGTTCCCATTATTCATCTGGTTTTCTAGCGCTTCGCCTGTCGCCTGCATCACCGCAGTCATATTTTCTAGGGCAGCCATGAAATCTACCGCATCATTCCCTGTCGGTTCGGGATTAGCATTCCCTAATCTACCTCTACCTCGCCCTCGACCGCGTTCGCGAGTCAACATCTAGTTCCTATACACACCAAACAAGTGATATCAAGATGATCAGTCTTAATATCGCAAGTCTAGTGCTTCAAGTCTCAAATGCATGCTCATGAACGTTTATGCCACATATATCAGTTAGATATTCTAATAGCACATAGACACATATACAGAGAATGCACAGAAGCATAGTCAGTCCGTCCCTCAAGCTCTACAGGAACGAACTGTACTGATACCATAATGTAACACCTACCACACGGAGCTTTACACCTAGGATGTAAAACAGAGGTGGCAAGACGCTACGACCTCTAAGGATAAAATATATACATATAATAGTAGAAATGATGTGATAAACTAGGAGCCTTGAAAAATAGGTGAAACAAAAATCGCGAAAATAATAGCGCAACACTCAGGAAACGTGATTACTTGCGTATGAAGAAAATTAAGGTTTAAAAGCATAACTAAATAGGAGATAGGAATAGAGAGACAAGAAAACGATATAACAAGCTTCTAACTTAGCCTGCGAAAACTAAAGCCGACCGGAAAATATTTACATATATATATATACATACCCCAAAATCCAAAATACAAAGATAAACCCTAATTCTCCATAAATCTCTAAGAGTTACAAAAGTAAAATAACACACAAGCTCCAGACGCCTTACGATGTGCCTCTCGACTTGCATCTGAAAAACACAACATTGTATGGAATGAGAACCGGAGGTTCTCAGCATGGTAAAGGTGCCACACACATAATATATAAGGTCCTGGGAATGACAGAGGCAATCCTAAAACGCCGACACTCAGATTATAAAGCTTAAAAGGATTAAACGAAAGCCATAAAATGTGGTCTTCTAGGATATCTAAGTCTAACCTAACTTAACCGTAACTCTAAGTCTTTCCTCATTTCCTCCATACCTCCATCTCCGATAATTCGCATAAACAAACAAACAGACAAGGCAAGCACAGGTAGAAAATAAGTAGTTCAAGTAACAATTATAACAATTAGCAGAATATAATCAATTAGACATTCCCAATTAATGCATAGGAAACAAAGCACACATATGCATATGATGAATGTCTATCCTACTAGTCGTAAGCTCACATGTCAGTTACTTTGCCAGAACCTGACACATCTGGTAGCTATCCCAGACATTAGTCTCTAGGTTGCGCATCTCCAGGAGGATCATAAACGAAGGAGAGTGCCTTTTCACCTTCTCCTGGAGGTTTCACAAAGGAGAGTGCCTTTCCACATCGAAGGAATTTGCCTTTCCACCTTGCAACTACAGAAGAATGTGGGGAAAATAATACGAAGGAGAGTGCCTTTCCACCTTCCCCACATCCACATCACGACAAGAGAGGAAACTTCCGTCCTCAACTTACCATCCAAACATATTTTCAAGTTAATATGCAAGCGGGATCACACCCAAACTTTGCCATCTCGACCATTTCGGCCACATACACATCTCGACCATTTCGGTCACACACAGTCATCCTAAATCTCATCATTTATCATCATCATTTTCTCACATTCATTCTTTATAGCCATAGTTTAGCATGGTCTCATACATACACCTCAGATCATTGTAATTTGTACCTAATTCATCATTTAAGATTATTATTTCACTCTCAAGTTATCACATTTTCCTAGCTTCAGCTCATTACTAGACTTACTACAATAGTTTAGGGCTAAAAGAATGAAAACAGAGGGTTTAGAAGTTTGAAATTAGGCTTGGAAAACACAAAATACAGTTTTACTGAAACAGGGGCCACGCGTACGCGTGGGTGTGAGAATTCCTTGTTCGCGTACGCAAGCTCCCTGCTCTCATACGCGTGAATTCCAACCCAAAAAGGTTGGTCGCGTTGCAAGCAAATGGTCGTGTAAGCAAATCCCAGGCCACGCGTACATGCGGGCATACATTTTCCAAAAATTTTACTCAATCTGAAAAAGCTGCAAAATTTCAAACTTCAAATCCAAACTTCCGATGGACATAACTTTTTCATTTTAAATCATTTTTCTTCCGTTCTTTGAACGGCGTAAACTTCGCAGATCCAATTTTCATATAGAACAAGTTTGAAATTATTCGAGGGTCGGAAGCCAAGTTATGGCTCGTCGAAATTTGTCCAATAATCCAATTTTCACAAAAACCTAAAACCTCAAATTTTTATCAAGCCATCCTTCAAAAATCAACCTATCATGTCTAAATTCAGCACAAACTCAAGCAACGTCACAGCACCTCACTTCCCATCCTTCCTCCATCTAATTAAACTCCAATTTAAACAACTCTAGTACATGAACTTTACACTTATATCAATAAGAATATCAGTAAATCAATGCCTATAGAAATTCATTATTATCAACATGGCAATTATCATCATAGCATCATTTAGCACTCCATTTTCCATACAAGGCCATTACCATAAATTTGCCAATCCTCAATATACATATCATTCGACATTCATTTTTTTTATATCCAATATCATCAACAATCAACTCCTAACTTGATTCACAATTATTCTCAATGCACTAAACATTTTAACATACACTTGCATTCAAATCATATCCTATAGTCATCTAGCCTAAGTTTTCACAGAACATTATATATTGAATACGCGAAACCTAAACTATACCTTGGCCGATTTTCACGTATTGACCAAGGCCAATTACCAAATCCACACACACAGCCCCACAAGTTCCAAAATCATCAAAGTCTTGGCACCAATCCTCCACCAAGCCTCCAAATGTCCACAAGTCAAGTTCTAGTATATATACATATACACCTAATTTCACATATTCATATATAAAATTCAATACTCATATACTAATTCAAGAGATTAGCTAGAGTTCTAGTATTCTCACCTTACCCAAGTATCGTATAAGTAAGAGTGAATGTTTTCCTCAAGCCAATTGGATCCTAATACATCAAAGTGGCAAAAATTCAACACCACTTACATAATTTCGAAAAATTGGGGGAAGGAGAGGCTGAGAGTGATGAAGTGGCTTACCTATGAAATTGTTCTGATGGAATCGTAAAACTTGACGCGATAGACGCGTGGCCGCAAACGGTGCGGCGATCGGAACTCGGAGTAAGAAGTTATGGAGGTTTGAATTTTTTATCAAGGGTTTTTATTTTTCTTCCCCCTTCTTAAAAGGTTGCAGGGTGAATGAAGAGCAATGAGAAAAGGGGAGCTGGGTTTTGGGTTAAATATGGCTGGGATGAATTGGCCTTGGGCCCATTTTGGTTCGGTTCACTCGGTTCGGTTCGTTTGGCTCAAATTTGAACCAAATTCTTAGAAATTAGTGCCAAAATTCTCGTTTTAATGAGCTCTTTTCTATTTTAATATAATATTCATATTTCTAATTTTTTTTATTAAAAATTAATTTATTGACTTATTATTTACTAATTTTTTGGAGTTTACATCCTACCCACCTAATTAAGAATTTTGTCCTCAAAATTCAGATTCAGTTACCTGAAAAGAGGTGTGGTTAGTGATCTCATTTCGGATTCAATACTTTTCGGTCTTAATCACTTGGTCTCAACTGCTCACCGCTCCTAATCTTGTCGAGATAATTTCCAAGAAAGTGCAACTTCCATTTTCTAACTATCTAGGTCTTCACTTCCAATTAAATCATTTGGTTGGGATCGCGTAATTAAAATCTTAATTTGAATTTCACTAACCCTCTCTCTATTGTTTTGGTTTTCAATTTAGAATCTAAGTTGTCAAATTTTTTGGGGTTGAGTTGATAACGGGTGACTAAGGTATTGCGTCACCTTAATGTATAACATTTATCTAAAAGTGATTTTGAATAATATAATTCAAACAATATTTAGTTTATTATAATTTATTTTGGTATAAAAATTGCTAAATATAGATTGTATTAACACCAATTTATTTTTAATCAAAATTAATTTTATGCAAACGTCAGAAATTAAGATTCTAAAAAAATTAGTTATTTACATGCATGTTGCTTATTATTTCATTGTAGCTATTCTATTGTTCTAAGTGGGATAAATAATTTAACCAATTATTTTCTACAAAAAATAAATGAGATGTGCTTATATACATTTTATTCTTGCACATCTTTCTAACTTGCAAAGAAATTAAAATTTATAATGTTTCATATAACTCTTACTTGCATATTCGTGACAAAATAAAACAAACTCAAATACTAATCAATTCACCAAAATTAATATTTATATTCATAATTTAAAACACAAAACCAAAAATAAATCACTAAGTATGTGAAAATAATGGCAAAATGTGTGACTCCTGGTTGAATAATTTCTTTTTATTTTGTTTTCTAAGTCAAGACAAGAAAATCATTAGATCATATGATTATAAATAAACATAATAACTTTTAAAGCATGAAAAATAAAGTCAGCTATATAAAGTATACTTACAATATCTTTTAAAATAAGATTGATGCAATAGACAATACAAGGTGACCAAAAAATATTTGAATATTTTTTATGAATGAATTTTCAGCATATACATAATTAATAGCGTTATCAGTGATCACATACACAACATTACTAGGCCCAACCCACTCAATAACATCAGCGAACAAATTAAACAAGGTATCGACAGTTTTTATCATATCAAAAGCATCAACAGACTTAACAAATGACATACTAGTAGGACAATAAACTAAAAAGTTAATTAAGATTCGTTGTCTTTGATCAGTCCAATCATCTATCATCAATGTATAATCGGTGCTTTTCCATGAGCTCCTATAGGTTTCAACAAGCAACTGATGCTCTTTCATAAGATCGGTCAGCAAATGAACTCTCATTTCATCATATGACGGTTCCTTAAAACCAGATCCAATTGCAGCAATACCATCCAAGGTAGGTTGACAGTAAGGTGATTGAATTACACTAAAAAAAAATGCGTGCATCAGCGATCCATTTAGCAAGCCCCAACTTAGCCTTGTGCACAATTTCTTTACTAACCAAAACACTTTTCAAAGTCAGTTGAGTTCCTAGAGTAGTCTTTTCTTTAAAACAACTTTCAATTTGTGTAGCAACAATAACTCTTCTCTTTCCTTTGTCTGTTGTTATTGTAAGAACAACAGGTTGTACAGAGTTAGACGATTTAGACTCTTGTGCTTGTATTTCCAAATCATAAGATTCTTCCTCAATTTTTTTATCTTATTTTTTTATTTTTATCAAAAGCCTTTTGAATTGAAGTTCAACTTTTTTAGTGACTTTATTATATATTTTAATTTGTCTAGAAATTTTTGTAATGTGATATTTCATTTTATATATCCCTCCATTATAAGTATTTAAACAAAATATATAGGTATATTGCACTTTGTGGTTTTTGTCATACTTCACAATAAAAATTTTTAAGCCAAGTCAAATTTTATTTTTTTCATTTTTTTATAAAATTTAAAAAATAGAAAATACTAAAAATGAAAATAGACAATGAAAATACAAACCAAATGTATTTTAAATTGTTCTTGTTTTTAGTTTTTGTTCTTCTTGTGTTGGATGTGATTTTAGTTTTTGTTCTTGTTATGTTTGCTATGATTTTCACATTGGTCATAGGTGTTCAGAGGATTTCTTTTATTTTTTTTTGATCAAAATTGAATTTTTAATCTCACAAAGAAGGAAAAAAATCATACAAAATTTCGCCATCAGTTCTAAAATATTGATAAGCAATCCAGGCTATCATACAATAGCTTAATCAAAAGAGCTCTTGGTCATTACTATCACTTTATAAGAGATTAAAGGCACAGTTTTAAATTTACAGTGGAGAGAAACATTTCTATTTGTGTTCATATGAACCAGCACACCATTTCTAATATAAATTTTAAATTAAGCTTTAGTGATTCATTCATCACCTCATTGCAGTTTCAT
Source organism: Arachis duranensis (assembly GCF_000817695.3). Lineage (NCBI taxonomy): Eukaryota > Viridiplantae > Streptophyta > Magnoliopsida > Fabales > Fabaceae > Arachis > Arachis duranensis. Next base: position 101,801,050 of record NC_029772.3, on the reverse strand, counting down.
CCTGGCTTGTTTAGTGAGTAACCCACTGATACAGAAATTGATGAACACAATATTTCTGCATAACTACCGGCAAATGCATTAGGTCGTATTAAGTAATAAAACTCACTTAGAGTGAGATCGATCTCATGAAAATTAAAGGATTAAGCAATTAATAGTTAATTGATTATTCTAGTTAGATAATCATAGTTGGGTGATTAGCAAATAGAAAATGTAAATAACTTGAAATTAAAAAAAAAGCTATAAAGTGACTGAAAAATAAATGGCAAGAATATAAAGTGCAAGAAAGTAAAGTGTTGAAAAGTTAATTGGCAAGAAATATAAAGTACGAGAAATGTAAAATACTAAGGATGAAAGATAGATGACATTAGGGATTAGAAATGTTGATTTCTCCTGAATTATTGATTCTCAACTTCTTCTCTTATTCATGCAATGTTAGATCTTTGGCGGATCATAAGTAATTGATCTCAAATTCCTTGGTTACTCAATTTCTCAAATCATGATTAAATGTCAATTCCTTGATCCAATACCAATGAAAAGAGGTGAAACTTAATTTCTAATCCAATGCCACACAACTCCTAAGATCCCAATTTCGGAAATATTACATGTCATAATATCAACTCCAAATCAAAATCAAATTCATTGTGAGAAGAGAGTTTCAAACTGAATTGCTATGATTCTTTTTCCAAGGTTCACATAAAATTCTAATAGATCTAATTCCTCTTCTGATTGAATTGGATCTTTGAAAAGCGAAAACTCTCTCTTAGATAAACAAAGCATAATATCTAATCCCATACCACACAACTCCTAAGACTCTAATTTTAGAGAGATTACATGTCACAATATCAACTCTAAATCAAGATCAAATTCATTGTGAGATTAGAATTTCAAACTGAATTGCTATGATTCCTTTTCCAAGGTTCACATAGAATTCTAATAGATCCAATTCTTCTTCCGATTGAATTGGATCTTTGAAGAATGAAAACTCTCTCCCAGGTAACAAAGATAGAATCAAGAAGAGAAGAAAACAAATATCAATTCATTTAAAATGCAAACAGAGCTCTTCTCCCAAATGAGGAAGAATTAGCTACTCATTGCAACAGAATTACAAAAGTGGGTAAGAAATAAAAGTGGAAGAGAAAAAGAGGATGAGAGTGAGGAGAGGCTCCGAAGACTCCCCTCCCGTATAGTGTCTACTTTAAATTATGAAACTAAGGCCTATTTATAGGATATCCTAAATTACAAATTCAAATGAAATTGAAAACAAATTACAATCAACTGAAAATTAACTACTTCTAGATGATTCTTGTGGCCTTGATTTGTTGACCATTGTGGGCTTGCTTACATGAATTTTGAGATGGACTTGGATGAGAGAAGTGGGTCAATGTGCACTCCAAAGGTGTCTTGGTGTCACCTTGAAATAACTCTCCCTTTAAGTGGCGTTGCCAACGCCAACTGGCGTCGTTTGGGGGATAACGCCCCCTGTGCTGGACGTTGCCAACGCCCATATAATTTTTGCAAAAAAAAAAAGAGTTTCTGTGCGTATGCACCAATGTTCTGAAAACTAGTCCAATCACGAACCGGCAGTATTAACAGTCCGGTCAAGCATGCAAAATTGCTGAAACAAAAACCGGTAAAAAAATGATGAACCGTCCAAGAATCGGTTGGTTGGACCGGACTGGAAACCAGCCGGTTTGAAGAAAACGGGGTCGTTTGCACCTTTGGCCTACTGATTACTGAACTAAACCACTTCACTTCTCACTCCTCTCAGCCTATGTTCTGCTTGCCCGAATCATTCACTCTCCCTTATCCAACCCTAGCTACTCTTTTCGACCCACTGCCGCCTCTCCGTCGAGCCACTGCTGCGTCCATCCGTCGAGCTCGGCCGCCGTCCGTCCGTGTAGCCACTGCCCCCAAGTCTCCAACTCCCTGCACTCTTCTTCCGCGAGCTCGCCCCATCCCCTACTCTTTGCATCTTCTTGCCATCGGCTTCATCTTCTTGCCGTCGTCTGGTCGGTGTCGTCCGTCAATCAAGGGTCTGTCGGCGTCGTCTTTGAAGGTCAGTGAATGTCTTGCTCGCTTGTTCTTCAGTTGTTCAGTTGTTCTTCGTTTTTTTTCTACTTTTTTATGCTCTGTTTTTGTGATTAGCTCTGGTTTTGTGTGTTGCGATTTTATTGATTAATGAATGTTTTGTGATTAGCTCAGGTTCTTTACTGATTATTGATTTTTTACTAATGTGATTAAACAGCATGGCAGTTAGATTACCTCCAGAAACGGTGCCAAGAATTGGGAATCCGCAATATTATTTTTTATTTAGGATTTAGGATTCAATCAAGAATTGGCTTTGGTATTATTTAGGAGGAGATTTCTATTTTTGGCAGTATTTAAAAAACAATTGTGTATGTGAAGCTGAAAGTGAGTGACATATTATTTTCATGGGTAATTTAGTTTGCTGCATTGCATTACTAAGTATCTTTGTTCTAATGAATAAGAAAAAAATATAAATTGATATGAATCGAACAGGTTCTTCTCTTGTGAATAGGTTTTGCACTTGACTATAGAATAAGTAACTGTTATTATTGAAATTATTACTTAAAATGGATTTGTTATGCTGCTGCTATAAATTAATTTCTTTTTAGCTCTTGACCTCTTGTTAGGAAGTTTCACATGCCACATACTTAATTCTGTGTTGTATGTATTGCAAAGGGTACAATGAAGATAGGTCGGTTAGCAAAGGAATTAGCAGCCAATGAAAATATTAAACGCAAAGCCAAAGGACTCGTCCAGTGGGTTATGTAACAAATTAAGTGTCAATTTTAGTTGTGTCATTCCTTTAATAATTATTTGGCAAAAGAATTTCTCTTATTGCTCAAAAGAATTCCTTACCTTATCTAATATCTATACATGGAAAACATAATTTAAATCGTATGGGTAGTAATTTGTACTTCGTTCTCTGTTGCAGCATTCTTATAACTCCTAAATGATATAAATATAGTGAAACACATTGTTTGAGTGAAAGTTTGGATCAATAAATTGCGTAACCAAAATAATCTATCTGATTGCTGTGTATAATCTTTAGGCTATTTCTTGTGTTTTCATTTTACAAAAATAAGTTTATTTTTCTTTTTGAGTTTTACACTAGTTCTCACTCTTTAGTACTTGTTTCAAATGAATATAACTAAGTTGAAGTGAATTATTCATGTCACTGTATAAAGGTTCGAGCTGGAATAGTTGGATACCCTAATGTTGGAAAGTCATCATTGATAAACCGTTTAATGTGCCCTGCAGCCCCATACCAGGAGTTACCATAATTGTTCATGAACTTTGTATTTCAGTTAAAGTTGAAACTAATGGCTTCTAATGTTGAGTACTTAACAAGTTTTTGCGAATTTTGATGATTGATGACAAATTTTCATGTTGGAATTTAATATTTAGATATTCCTTTTTACGATTTAACTTTTGAGTTTATATTTTGATAAGATCATATAGTTTTGGTTGATGACATTTCATGTACTGTTTTAAATTTGGAAGATATTTTAAGATTTATATTAGATTATAATTGTATTTTAGGATATTTATTTATAATTTATTTATCATTTTATTTTAAAACGGTTTTTTCGGTTGAACTACGGTTGGACCAGTGAACCAGTAATTAGAGAGGTTCGATGACCGGTCCGGTTCTCAGAACCTTGGTACGCACACTTCTTGAAACTTCCAATATTAAGTGTCGCAGGCGTGTTTGCAGGGTAACGCCAGTTTATCTTGGTGTTACCAACGCCAAGTTGGAGATAACGCTCCTTTTGTGGGTGTTCTTGCATGTTGACCTGCGCGTACGCACACTTTTTAATTTCTTCAGTGTTTGTACATACGTACAATTGGGTGCGTACGCACACTTTTCAAAACCTTCCACTGCTAGCGTTGTTGCACGATAACGCTGGTTGAAGTGGGTGTTGCCAACTCCCATAAATTGCTTCCAGGGTTCACTTGGCGTTGTTTGGAGTAACGCCCTTGTGTCTAGGCGTTGCCAATGCCTGAATTTAAGCTCCAGAGGTTTCCTTGATATGCACTGGCGTTGTTTTGAGCTAACGCCAATACATCCTAGCGTTGGCAACGCCAGGGCCTTCCTTCCAGGGTGTTTTGGGTGTTGTTGTGAGGTAACTCCCTTTAAACTGGGCATTACCAACGCCCATATATTTTTCTCAGAGTTGTGTTGCTGTGCGTACGCACACTCCTTGAATTTTTGGTACTTGTGCGAATGCACAACCCTCTGTTGGCTTGCTCTACTCCAAGTGCTTTTTGCTTTTTTTTTTCAACTATTTTCTATAAAATTCATCAAATCAAAGAGATCAAAACAATATATGACTTAAATACACAAATACATCATAATTAATCATTATGAATTTATTTTTTTATGAAAAAATATAAAAAAATACAACATAATACGCATGCATTACTCACTCAGAGGAGCTTTTTATTCAAGGATTTAGAGTTTTAGAGTTATACACTATTTTACATGTTATTACTCTTGTCACCACTTGACTGCCTATGCTGTAATGAACTAGTAATAGACACATTTGAATGCCTTTTATTGTGATAATTGTCACTTTATTTGGTTCACAAAATTTATGAATTGGATTGAACTTTTCTTGATTCAATATAGTTTGATCAACATTGACTTAACCAAATAATTTTATGGCTGCCTTGGTGTAGTTAATTTTTGTTGGTGAATAATGCATTTGGGATTAATGCCTGCCTTGGTAAATTTTTAACCAGCGATGATAAATTTTAATGTTGTTTTTTATATTTAATTTTTTTATTATTTGACTTTTGTGGATTTGAATGAGATTGTAATACTTTAATTGATGTAAAATTTTTAATTTGAATGAAATTTTAAGATTTATATTATAATATTATTATAATTTGTATATTTATTCATTTTTATATAGGATTTAGCTAATATGTATCTTTAGAACACATGATAAATTTATTACTAGTAGAAGATTTTAAATTTTGTTTTATTCAATTGATAAAAAATAAATGTGTTAAAAATATAAAGTTTTTGTATTTTTAATAAATTTTTTTAATTTATAGTCTTAATATATACAAATTTTTTATATATTATAAATCGTTATTATAGTTGAACTACAATTAAATCAATTGAATTATTAAACTAATAAATTAGTAGTTAGAATAATTTGATGAATAGTTTGGTTTTCAAAACCTTAACTAATGCTAATTGAGTACAAAAATTTTAAGTGTTATGAATTTTATTTTTTCAATAAATGACGTTTTAATAAAAAATTAAAAATATTTAGTTTGTATTTTTATTTTTTAATATTTTATTTTTAAAAAATTTTATAAAATAATTATGTTTTTTTATATATTAATTAAATTTTATAAATATAGTATAATACCCAATTATTAAATTTTATAGTATTTTATAAAATTTTAAAAACAGACAATAAGCATGGCCCCTAGAATTTTAGTACGCCGTTTTTTTAATTAAAGAAACACAAAACGTAAAAGCCCAAGAATAGCCTCGGACTCCATCTCTTCACGTCTCTACAGTTATTCTTCGTCGTTTCTGCAGAGTCATAGCGTCGCCGCCGTCACCGTTGCCGCCGCTGCTGCAAGAGCTCTCGCCTCTTTTGTTCTCGCTCTGAAAGGTGCACAATGTGTACCTATCTGTTATGTTGTTCTTTTCATCCTGTCCTATTTAATCTCTCATTGTTAATGGGCAACGAGTGTGTGTTGGTGCAATAATTTCATTAGGGTGTCTAAACTAGTCTGGTGTTTCTGCCTTTAGATAAAGCTTCATTTTATTCTACCACTTATATTCATCAAGCTTAATCTTGGAACTGCACGATGTTGTTGGATGAGAGTGAGTTTGATGTCCACTTGAAGCTTTGGGTGCTTCGAATTCCTTGCCAACATTGCAAACTCGCCACTCGAATACTCAATGGGTATTCCCCCAATTCTCTCTCTGTCTCTTCATTTGTGTTTTGTTTGTGTGTGTGTGTAATTGTGCGTTTTGCAGCTTTTATATTCCTAATTAGAATTTGAGTTTGGTTGGTTGTGATTGTGCAGTTACATGCTTGATAAGCCCCGGGTTAAACCCATCACTGAGGACCCGACATCTCGTAAAAACCGTTACATTATTCTCTCCGAGAAAGTTCAGAACCAAGGTATGAATCTATGTTTTAGGCAATGAATGAGTTAAATTCTGCACTGATGTTCAGGTATGAGCTTGTGAATATATATAATTTGTGTTCATGAAAAGTGATTATGAATTGTTATTTGTTTTTCATTATTTAATAATGAATTTTGGTGAACTTCTTGTTGCTGACTTGATTTGGATGTGGAGCAGATTTATCTGATATTCCGAAAGAAAAGCTCGATGAGCTTAAGGGCTTGTGTGAGATTGAAGTTTTGCCCTACTCATTAACACTAGGGTATTCATATTGGAGTGCTGGTGAGTGGCACTGTTCTCTTGAAGCATGCTGCATAGTCTATGGCAATTATTGCATGGGCCATGGAGTTCAAAAAACTTTGTTAGGACTACATTAATTAGATATTAAACAATTAAAATTTTTTGTACTTCAAATTCGCTATCAAATATCATCTCTTAAGTATTGGCATACCAAGTTTGCATGGACCTATTCTTTCCTTTCCGATCTGATGGAAAACATGCATCTCTTTTACATTTATGCTAGGTAATGTTTTCACAGGATCAGCATTCATATGATGCTCTCTTTGTAATGATTGAATTGTTTTATATGTTGCCCCTTTCTTTCTTCCTGCTCATGTTTATGACCACCTGACAAATATCTTTGTTGATAGATCATGTGCTTAAGCAGATACTGCCTGCTGGAGTTGAGGTTCCCTCATCCTTTGAAACAATAGTTAAGTATTTATTTCATTTTTTTCCCTGGTATCTGTCTTGTATGGCTATATTACTATAATGATTCTGATTCTGATTCTGATTCTACTGTTCTTTGATGTGTGTATATCCATCCAATTTTGCTTGTTCTTTGAAATGAGCTAAAAGCATATTCTTTTTTAGTTGTTAAACATTTATTCTTTCAGGGTGGGATTGTAACTTCTTAAATTTTATTAGTTGATCAGTCACTAATGCTAAGCTAACATTTGTCCTACTAATGCAGGTCAAATTGCCCATTTAAACCTACACGATGAATTACTTCCCTACAAAGATGTTATTGCAAAGGTTATTTTTGATGTATGTTTTCTTACTTCCGGCTTTAGTTTTAGCTTTTACTTTTCAGTTACCTTTTCTATTTACATCCACTAGATGAACTAGTCACACTTAATTGTTAATTGTTAGATCCTTCTGCCCTTTTCATCTTCGTCTGGAATAGCACTAGACCAGCTTTTGTTTAGGTATATGAACATAATGCTTGCTGCAGTATCAAAGTTATGAAATTTATGATGCGTCCTTTCTTTGTAACATTTTTCTATTTTGAAAAGTAGGCTTTGAATCCTCTGTTCTATTGGATGTGAGGGCCTTATTTTATTGCTGCTGTCTTCATATCTCTGTGCTTCATGCTTGTATGAAGCAAACTGAATTTTTATTTTTACCAACAATAGATAATACAATAATGTCTGTTTGTATGTTTGAATGGCATGGCCTATGTGACATAGAACTTCATTCAGTTATTCGTCCACAAACTCAGTCTTCATAGTGTCAAGCATATTGTTTTATACATATTTCTCCTATTATTGTTCATGTTTTAATTATTTATGCAGAAAAACTATCCAAGAATCAAAACCGTTGTTAATAAAGTGGGAACCATTACAAATGAATTTCGTGTTCCAGAATTTGAAGTTTTAGCAGGAGAACATGATATGGTTACAGAAGTGAAGCAATATGGTGCCACTTTTAAGCTTGATTACAGTTTGGTTTATTGGAATTCTAGATTGGAACATGAACATAAAAGATTGGTTTCTCTGTTCCAACCTGGAGAGATCATTTGCGATATGTTTGCGGGTATAGGTCCTTTTGCAATTCCTGCAGCCCAAAAAGGATGCCTAGTCTATGCAAATGATTTGAATCCAGATAGCATTCACTATCTGAGGATCAATGCCAAAGTCAACAAGGTCGAAGATCGCATATATGCATACAACACGGATGCTAGAAAATTCATCTCCCAGCTGATGGAGATGCCAACTTCTGACGTTAAATTAGAATGTGAGTCATGCAACACAAAAGATGATGTTGAAACAAGTGCAGAAACTGCCTTGCTAATTGGTAATATCTTTACAGGATATAACTGCAAATACTGGTTTGATATCTTAACATGTTACCTAACACTGATATTTTTCTTGCAGTTGATAGAAAGGGCATAGGAGATCGCAATAACAACAGTTTAGAGGATGTAGAATGTCCATCAAAGCATGATGATACATCTGTAACTTCTGCTAAGAGATCTTCTAGTAGTTCCCATGAAGGTATTCTTGATACCACTGTGACACCCGAGGATATCACTAGTACAGTGGCTACCTGATCTTATAGTCTCAAAATAATTCTGCAACTTCTGTTCTGGAAATAAATAAATTTAACATTGTTGAACAGTACCCCTTCTTAGTGAGAAACAATTAAAGTATTCAACATACTCTTAAGACTGAAATTAAAGCCTGATAAAGTTGTTTTTGTTTACAGAGAATGGAAAGACTCGTGAAACTGATAGCTTTGAAGGTGGCGGGAAAAGAGGAAGCCAAAACAAGAGAATGAGAGGTTCCGAGTTCACTGACACAAAAACTTGGGAGCATATTGACCACGTAATAATGAACCTACCAGCATCAGCTGTTCAGTTTCTAGGTACAGATGGAGTGATGTCATTGGAAGTAATGTAACTTATTTTTTTTAAGGAACTTTCGTGTAAGACTCTTGTTGTCTTCCTATGCTAGGAGTTTCATAACTCATTCTTTGCTTTGCAAAAAACTCTCATTATCTTTGAGATTTATTGGCAGATATCTGACTTAAAAAAATGTTCTGCCAGATGCATTTAGGGGATTAATCCAGAGGAAATATTGGAAAGGAAATCTACCATGGGTCCACTGCTATTGCTTCATTAGAGCAACTGAAACTCCAGAGACGATAATAGCTGTGAGTTCCTTCTACTAATGGTATTTCCCATTTTCTTTTTCCTATGTTTGGTAAGAATATCAATGATTTCATTGATTTGTGGTATTTACAATGTTTTGCCCATTCGGGTGGCTTAGGAGCCTGGATTTTGTAAGACAGTTCGCAATGTACACTGATCAAACTCTTGCTTCACTTATTTAGACAGTTAATTTTGAACTTAATTTTGCAGGTGGCAGAGTCTGCTTTGAGTGCCTGTATACAAGACCCAATATTTCATCGGGTTAGGGATGTAGCTCCAAACAAGGTATCAGTATTCGGTACTATAGATCACTGCTATTCTATTTGATTTGTGTTTGTAGAAACTATAAAATATCTGTATTCATGGTCTTTTTCTATTTACTTTGCAGGCAATGTTTTGTTTAAGCTTCAGGTTGCCAGAAGCATGCTGTAGGGAAGATGATCAATAACAAGAGCATGCTTTCTTGTTGCTGCTGAAGAGATATTAGCTTTGAATGATTTATTGCTCTAGTTTTCCGGGTATAACAGGGCCATGCTTGTGTTTAGATCGATTCAATTCCGTGCCATGCTATCTGACTCAGAAAAGCATATTAAAAGTGAAAAATCAGCAAAAAGAATAGGTCACTCTTCAAATTGTTTCCATTTCCTCTTTTCCCTCCTTCAAAATGAAACTTTTCACACACACACATACACACACTAACTCTAGGGGCTTGTTGATTCTTCTAGAAAGAAGTTCTTAGCTTGCCTAATCATATGTTGTGATGAAGTAGTGACTGTTTTGAGCAATGATTAAAGCTGTAGATATTTCCCCAATTATATGAGAGTTAGTATTTTACAGCATCCTACTTTAAGTTTTCAAGCTTTCCTTAGTGATTGATAAAAAATGTTGGGATTTAAGTTTGGGCAGTGTTTTACTTAATTATTATGCTCTGTTTTGTTTCCAACGCTATTGTCCTTTCTTATTATTAGGAAAGTTCGAGTTTTTGTTCTTGGAAGTTATTTGAGAACACTTATCTCCATACTATGCAACTTTGTCTTTGGTAGTTATTGTTCTCAATTTGGAATTATGAGTTGTCAAGGACCAAAAAAGAAAAGAAATTACAAGTAATTATCAAGTTTAAGCAAATAAAACTTTCACAACTTATCATAGCCACTATCTATGATGAAAAGAAGCCTAGCAAAAAGGAGTAATATCTTATTATCTCATTATTGCTTTATTTCTTTCGGCTGAAAAAATAGATAACTAAATGTTACTTGCTATGCATACTCTTTGCTAATGGAGGATTAGATTTTGAAGCAGGTCAAAGGTAATCCTCAATATTTAAGTGGTCTCAATTGGTTCAGATGAAAACGCAAAATAACAAGAAAGGAGAAATCAAAGATGTGGGAACATAGTGGATTATACAAGTGGACTAGTTTATACTTTGGTTTATCAGTCTATTAATCAGAAGCTCCAGTTCAAAAGTTCATGCATCCTTTTAACGATTAGTTGTTGATTCGTTAATTGTTGCAATTTGGAAAGTGCTCGCAGTTGAAAACAAGTTAATACCGTAATGAAACAATTTCCTAATCCCTAAGCTTGGAAGATAGCTGTATCCTATCCATGAAGAGGAGGGAAAAAGATCCTCTAACAATGTAAGTAAAAAAAGATACTTTTATGTTTGCTATCATTTTTAAAATTAAGTTGCAATTTAAAAAAAAAAAGATATTTAAAATATTTATGAAAAATTTTTAAAAAGTAACATTTTCTATAATATGCTTTTTTATCAACTTTTTAAAATAAATACTTTTATGACTAAAAAATTAAATACATAATAACTTATTTATAAACTATTTTTAATATAAATTTATATGTTTTTAAATTTTTTTTAAAAGAATTTAATTAAATTGTTTTTTCAAATTAACTTATTTATAAATTAATTTTATTTTATTTTTGCTTCTACTTTTAGCAAAAATTGATTTTACATTATTCTTTTGGTCTAAACTGCAAGAATTTGAAGCTGAATATACTTTACCTACGCTAGCTTGACTTAGAAGGATCCAGTATAGGGTAATCATTAATCAATGTTATATATATACTTTCATTCCTAAATACTTGGGTGGGATAATAATTTTTCCAAGGCACTACGTGAGTGACGTAAAACGAACTAATATACTAATATAAATATGCTTTTATATCATCGCCTGCGAGGATAAACACTCCCTGCTAAGACAATATGATTTTCTAAAATTGAAATGCTTCTAATGCGAGGCAAAAATGGAGCCCCTACACTCCTTTTTTTTTTATTAAAGTTTTACTTTGTTATATATATTATAGTAGATTATATAAGTATTTAAAATGAGTGGTATTATTTGATACTAACTCATTGTGTGTATATATATATATTACACACACACACAATAAAGCAAGATAGGATAATAACTTAATAAGATAATAGTAATGTACACGTAAATTTAAGGTGGAAAGTGGGCGATTTGACGACCCTGTCCCTCTTCTATTCTAGTCAATTACCAGTCAATGCTAAAAGAGTCTTTGAGTCTTTGTGTCCCCATTTTGCATGCATTTATCTTTCAAAGCAATCCCATTTGAATACGTGAGCATGAAAAAGAATAGTGAGATAATAATTCTCCATAAACATTGTAGCTTTCAAATTGATATGTTATATTCTCATAAACATTTAATGTATAGGTTCTTTTTTAATATATATATAATTTCTTAATACAATCTTAGTTATGAAATATGAACTAAATGCTATTATTATTATTATTATTGAACAAGAGTTTAAGACAAATGCAACACATGCTGGCAATGTCTGGCACTTCTTTAACTGAATTAAGTAACGAATCTTTGTTCCAATTCCCTCCTATTTATTTTTCTTTAAAATTTTCTTGTAAACCAATTCTTAGTCCTTTGTTTTACCTTCTCCATGAAGTCACTGAAACCACACGCTCACACACACACACAAGAACAAACACTAAGAAAGAAACCTTTTCTTCCCTTTTCAACTATAAATTCTGAAACCAAGAATCATAACCTCCCCCCTTTCTCTCTTTCTCTTTCAGTTTCAAAGAAACCTTTTCTTCCCTTTTCAACTATAAATTCTGAAACCAAGAATCATAACCTCCCCCCTTTCTCTCTTTCTCTTTCAGTTTCTTCCATTTCATTGACTCTCCAATTTGTTTGGTTTCTTTTTCTGTCATTATTCTTTGAATCTCTGCTTATTCCAAAGCATAAAACTCAATATAGAAAGAAAGAAAGAACATGGCAGAAGAAAAAGCAATATTCCTCATTGTATTGTCAACTATGTTCTTGTGTGTTTCTGGGGTTGGAGTAAACTGGGGAACAATGGCAACTCACCAGCTTCCACCAGAGAAAGTGGTTAAGATGCTTCAAGAAAACGGTTTCGATAAGTTGAAGCTGTTTGATGCAGAGGAATGGATCATGGCTGCACTTATAGGAACTGATATTGAAGTTATGTTGGCTATTCCAAACAATATGTTGGAAGAAATGAGTAAGAATCCAAAGGTTGCAGATTCTTGGGTTGATGAGAATGTCACCAGTTACTTGTACACTGGTGGAGTAAACATCAAGTTAAGTATATAGTTCAATCTTTGATCACACCATTTTTCATTCTTTCTTTGAATTTTTCTTGGTCAAATTCTTGATGGTATATTCCAAACTTTTCATTGAAAACAACTGTTAGAATGGAAGAGTTTATATCATACTTTAAAAACTAGCATTCTTTCTTCTGTTTTGAACTCTATGTTCTGCTTTGTGTGACATGGTTCTGAATTTGATTCTTGAAGGTACATAGCAGTGGGGAATGAACCTTTCCTTAAGGAATATAATGGCAGCTATCTACAATCAACTCTGCCAGCTCTGAAGAACATTCAAACATCACTGAACAATGCAGGGATTGGATCAAGGGTGAAAGTAACAGTTCCATTCAATGCAGACATATACTATTCCCCAGAATCAAATCCAGTTCCTTCAGCAGGTGACTTCAGACCTGAAGTTAGAGACCTCACAATTGAGATAATCCAGTTCTTATACTCAAACAATGCACCTTTCACAGTTAATATCTATCCCTTCCTTAGTCTCTATGGAAATGATCATTTCCCATTTGATTTTGCATTCTTTGATGGCAACAACAAGCCTCTAAGGGATGGCAATTCGGTCTACACCAATGTTTTCGACGCGAATCTCGACACGCTTCTCTGGGCTCTAGAGAAGGCAGGGTACCCTGAGATGCATGTCATGGTTGGTGAAGTCGGGTGGCCAACTGATGGTGACAAAAATGCTAATGTCAAGAATGCAGAAAGGTTCAATATGGGTTTGCTCAAACATGTTATGAGTGGGAATGGAACTCCTAAGAGGAAAGGCACAACAATTGACATTTATCTATTTAGTCTTATTGATGAGAATGCTAAGAGCATTGCACCTGGTAATTTTGAGAGGCATTGGGGAATCTTTGAGTTTGATGGCAAACCAAAGTACCAACTTGACTTGAAAGGTAATCTTTTATTTTCAGTCAAATATATTGTTGTATTTGTATCTTACATATAAGATATTTTATGATATCTTATATTAACATTGGTGTTTGTGCAACATAGGTATGAATGAGAATAAGGGTCTGGCTCCTGTGGAAGGAGTGAGGTACAGGGAGAAACAATGGTGTATCTTAGACCCTGATGCTGTTGACTTAAACTACTTGCCAGATAGCATTGACTATGCTTGTAGCCTATCAGATTGCACTGCTTTGGGATATGGTTCCTCTTGTAATGGCCTTACACTTGAAGGGAATGCATCTTATGCCTTCAATATGTATTATCAAGTGAACAATCAGAGAGATTGGGACTGTGATTTTTCTGGCTTGGCTATTGTAACAGATGAAGATCCATCTCAAAAGGGTTGCCAATTCCCTATCATGATTATTTCTCATGCTTCTTCTTTGGCTATGTATGCAGGTTTTGCCGACATGTTAAAGAGAACTTTGTGGTTATGTATTTTTGTTATGTCCTTTTTAGTCCTTTAGATGATAAAGATTTGTAAAGTCATTATTAAAGGGGGAAAAATGTGATCTCCTAGGATTTATTTTTAATTACTTTTACTTTCTTTTGAAAAAACAGCTATGCTTGTAAGTGTGTAAATTTCTTTTATGAGCAAGTTGTTGAAAGAATTCTGGGATATTCTTATTGGGACACTTTCTTTTTGCTTTTTCATTTTTATGTTTTTTTTTTTCATTAAAAAAATGTTATGCTATTGCAAATTGATAATGTGGATTATCAAAGAGTCTTTTTAGAGATAAGATGTGTAGTTATGTTAGCAGCATGTGTGTAACAATCTAGCAAGACTAATTGAATTGACACAAGTTTACTAACGAGTAATAAGCCAAATCTCACTGTCTATTTAAAAGGAATCGAAGACTAAGTTATCTTAAGTTATTATGTTAGATAAATTGATTGTAGTATTAGATATAGTGCTCTATTTTAAAGAAACAAAAAAAAATTGGTCATGCTATATTGCCATATAAAAGAATAAGTATAACAATTCTTCCTCATCTCACAGTTGATTTAAGAAGGAATAGATCCAACGAACAATAATCAGATCCAATTATGTGGCTTAAAAAATATAAAAATATACAATAAAATATTATTTTGACTCTTAAGATTTTTTTTCTAATATTAAAATCATCTTTTTATTTTTAAAATTGTTCCAACGTTACAATAATTTTTTAAAATGGTCATTTTCTTAAAATATTAATTTATAAACGAATTTATTCTTAATAAAAATAATATACAAAAAAATCTCACCCCATTGTAATCCCAAGACACACTATAATATCCCATTATGGTGTAGTTTAGTAAAATATTTATTTTTCAAAAATAATTTATAAAACTAGCTATTAAAATATAATTCTTTAAAAATTATAATATTTATTTTTGGTAAAGTAAATTAAAAATAAATTTTTTGATAAGTACAAATAACAACCATTGTATTTAGTAAAATAACTTTTAAAATTTAAACATATTAATAAACATAAATATAATAGTAAACTTTTAAAAATTTATTAATATATGAAGTTATATTAAAACTTTTTAAATTTTGATAAGTACAAGTCAATTTTGATAAGCTCCACTTTAGATATTTTTAAAAGTACTTCTATCTTTTAAAAGCTGCAAACATAAAGCATATAGTTTTTTTGAGGTGAAAATTCAAGTTAATTTTTTTCGTATGAAAAAATATTGGTGTTTTTGTTGGAAATGAAATTATTTGATATAATTATAGGTGGGTAGATTTTATAGGTGGGAATCAACACGTGAGGGCGTGTTGCCTACGTGGCAACATCTTAGCCAATATGCGAAGGGTGTGTTGAACACGTATCAAGTTACAACAACATGTTCTCTACATGTTGTATCAGCATTTTCTGCACATCCAGTACTGTAATACACTCCAAATATCAATATTCAACCAAAACACAATTTCTATTTCTATATTAAAAATAATTTCCGCAAAAAGTCACATGCAGTTGTCCTCATGTGATATTGATAATTAAAATTCTTTAGATAACAATTTAGTCAAACATGTCAAATCATTTAGCAATCTTTAACTAACAACTTCACATAAAAATAACTACACATAAATTTTTATTTCTTTTTTATTTATCAAACACAGAAGTAAAAACTTTTAAAAAGCACAAGCACTTTTTTAAAAACAACTTAATTAAACTAAACCTACATCTGCCACTGTCATTTCACAACTAATCCTAATTCCAATTCTTCCAAGATCCTAACACCAATGAGCAGGGGATTGAAGAGATTTTTGTTTCATAATTAACTTTTATAGGGATAAAATTACTCAAAAACTAGTACTTTTAATTTTAGACAAAAATTTTAAAAATTAAAATAATATTTTATTTAAAAATCTAATTATCAATTCAGCCAGTCTATTCTATAATATTAACTAAATCACCAAATTGGTCCTCTAAATTCTGCCCGTGTATTAATGTTGTCCTTTAGTTTTCAATTGCACTAAATATACCCTCTAGTTTGAACTTCAAACTACATACAGATCTCTCTACCCAATTCCAACGTGAGTCAACAAGCGGGCGCTGACCTGGCACTGCTACTGCAATGTAAGACGTCTAAAACGACGTCGTTTTGCTTATAGGCACGAAATGAAAAAGAACGGTATCGTATTGTTGTGCAGGGGGTATTGAAAGATTTTTTGGGTAAGGGTGATCATTCACAATTCTTTCTTCTTCTTCTTCTTTTCTTAAACTATTTTGTTTCCTCCTCCTCCAGAGAATATCGTGACAGTAGGACACCTTCACATTAACGATTTTTTTAGTTTGTTAGTATGAGAAGGAAGGATGCCAACCATAGAAAGTTGCTGAAGCAGAGGGTACGATCATGGTGAGTATGAACGATGTTAGCAATATTGTTGCCAATTGAAAAAAAAATTGGGTACTCATTGATCATTCTTCATTTGAGTTATTTTTTGAGGTGATTTCATTCGCATTTGTGTTTTTTTGAGATTATTATGCTGTTAGGTTTTTTGTGGTTATTATGTTAGGGAGGGATTTCATTTGCTTTGTTTTTCGATGTATGAAACAGGAGATTTTTTTATGAATGTTACTCATGTGAAGTTTGATACACTGTTAGTGTTGCATGTATTTAATTTATTTATTTATATATGTTGCAGATGGATGAAGTTTTGGATATTATGTTTCATCATGAAAAAGCTTTTAAAAAGGATGTTGATGAAAATGTGGGGTACTATCTTGATAATAGAAGCTGCTTGGGTGATCTTGAGGTGGATAGATTAGATGTATTTTATCTGAGAAACTACTTTAAAGAGCTAGGTTATGACAGAATGAAGGAAGTTTGGTGGCTTGTACCTGGGAAGAGCATGGAGGTCAATTTGAGGAAGTTAAACACTGATGTAAAGTTAAGAGAGATGTGTTGGATGGGTTCACAAAGCCAGGATCTTATTGATGTTTTTATTAAATATGAGGTTTCGTCACCTGAACTACTGTAAGGGAAGGAGGTTATGATTTATGTTGATGATCAAGTAAGGGATGTTGGAGAGAGCAAGCAAACAAAAATACTACATCTGTTCTACACCATTGTACTAATCCCAATGCTGAAAAGACTCCCACTGTTAATATTAGTTGACCAAGTGACCAAGTACCCAAAGTCTCAGTTACGGTGCCTAAGGAACAACAACTAAAAAAGAAGACTAAGATAGTCCCCAAACCAACTCAAATCAAAGTGAGCAGGAGATATTGCTTGAGGTCTGCTGCTGTGATAGATTACACAAAAGGTCAGAAAAAGTCACAGGGTAGCAATATACCTGTAATGTTGTCCTCTGATGAAGACTCCTCTAATTCTGATGAGACTGCAGAAGATAAGCCCTATAAACCAGTTAAGGAAGACAACTCGTCTGATTCATATGTTGGAGACCCTATTCCTTCACGTAAGCAAATATGTAGAAAGGAAAATACAAATAAGAGTGATGAAAAGGGTAATGGTAAGGGTTTGGAAAGGAGAAGAAGAAGATATGTGTTGATGATGACGCTTTTGTAGAAGATATTTCTGATTTTGAAATAGATCTAGATTCGTAGGAGGTGGTGGTGGACGAAATTGTGATCTACGTTCTTTGGATTTTGAATGAAAGCTTTATTATGGCACTGGTTAAATTCACAACTCCGTTCAACTAACCAGCAAGTGTACTGGGTCGTCCAAGTAATAAACCTTACGTGAGTAAGGGTCGATCCCACAGAGATTGTTGGTATGAAGCAAGCTATGGTCACCTTGCAAATCTCAGTCAGGCAGATTAAAATAGTTATGGGTTTTCGAAAATAAAGATAAAAGAATAGATTAAATAAAAGGATAGAAGACTTATGCAGATTCATTGGTGGAAATTTCAGATAAGCGAATGGAGATGCTGCATGGCTCAAGGACGCCTGCTCTCCTACTGCTTCTACTCAATCCTTCTTACTCCTTTCCATGGCAAGCTTTGTATAGGGGTTCACCATCAACTGTGGCTACTTTCAATCCTCTCGGGAAAATG